>NC_137010.1:18024774-18184729 GCF_032717465.1 Coenobita brevimanus
GTGTGTGTGTTCGAGAGAGAGAAAGAGAGAGAGAGAGAGAGAGAGAGAGAGAGAGAGAGAATCATATTCTATTTTGGCTCACACCAAGATGAAACAATGCTTGGCTGCTCTCACTACCAACATAATACTGCAGTAGCAATCATCATCATCCAGTGTCTCTTGATTTCAAAGGGATAAGTAGTGTAATATCTAAATATGAGGAAAACCTTGATGATAATGATGACAAAGATAACTGGAAGTGTATTATTATTGTGAAAATGTGATCAGTCAAACATTGCCAACCAGGTTTAAACTGCACAACGATCATTACAGATTGTTAGACTTCCATTACAGCCGTGCCGTATCACTGAAAACTTAAGAGGAAACCTGGGAAAACTTGTCTAACTCATACCTCAAACAAACTTCAGTCATTAAGAGATCTGCAAAATCAGCCCCAGCCTCCTTCAGTACCCAAAAGGGACTAAGCAATTGGTGCCCTCTCAACCTTCCCAGATTCACACCAGCCAAATAATTCTGTCATTATCAAGATCCGTGAAACTAGCTCAAACTTCTTTTGATCCTAAAAGGATGAAAAAGAAGAAACCAGAGCTTATTGACCATTCCTACAATGATGCCAACCAATTAAACTCTTCTATCGTTACCGAGATCTGTGAGTAAAATAGGCCTCAGCCTCCTTTAAACCCCAGAGGAACTAAAAGAAGCAAACAGCAGCCTCTCAACCATTTCAGCAGCTGGACAACTAACTTACTGATGTAACGAAGAAGATGTCAAAAAAGTCCTCTTGCAGGTACGGATGTGTAAAACTGATCTCTTTATAAAAATACCTCACTAGGAAAAAAAAAAAATCTGTTTAGGCTTTCTTTTTCTTTTTTTTTTTTTTTTTAATTATTATTTCTCATCACTGGTTTTCACCTCTGATTCACTTGGCTCTGAACTTGAGCAAGTGACACCAGTGGTATCCTTTTCAGTTTTCACGTCAGATTTGTCTCTTTCTGTCTCCGAGGTGTCAGACTGGGCAGGACTGGTGGATGAGGTGGCAGGGGCAGAGTCCAGGCTACTCTGGGGGTCCCTCTCCTCTTTACTGTCTGCTGTGGTGGTTGTGGTAGTGGTGGTTGTGGTGGTGGTGGTGGCAGTGGTGGTAGTGGTGACGGTGGTGATGGTGGTGGTGGTGGACTCTGAGGTAGTGTGGACAGCTGCAGTGTCATCCGGGGAATTTTCAGACGTGGTGGGGTCATTTTCTGAAAGCTTTGAGGAAACATTCTCAGAGGCATCTGAGTGTGTTGGGGAATCCTGAGGAGCACTGGAAGGTGTTGGGGTACTGACAGGGTCATTTGAGGATGCTGGGGCATCAAGTGAGGAGGTCTGAGTGGGAGGATCAGTGGGTGCAGTGGAGGAATCTGAGGACTCTGCTGCTGGATGTGAGGCTGGGTTGGGCTGGGGTTGTGAGGTGCTGTCAGCTTCATGACTGCGGCTGTCATCTGCAGCTGGGGACTGGCTCCTCTCCCCACTGTCTGCTGCTGCTGCTTCACAGCTCACTTCACCCTCCTGAAAATACAGGTGTATTGTCATCACACCCCTTATTCAGTGTTCCTATATTTAGTGAGTTGAGTTGGAACCAGTATAAGAAAACAGAAGCTGTCAACTTGCCCATGAATATGAGACATATATCCACTTATTCCAATTCAAACATTTAAAATTCTCAGCTCCACTTTGCAGGTAATGAGACACACAGAAATGTGCTTCACAAGATTTGAGGGGGGGGGGTACTGACTTTCTACTGACAAACTAAAGAAAGGGTGAGGCAGTTGTCAAGTGCATTTCCATGCATACTTAACTCATCAATTTCTATCATTCATAAATTCTTTTACTTGACCAACTTTGTTCTCACACACCCACTTTACATATCCAATCATTTACTTTTGGGCTTTCCATGCTGCCTCCCACCCCGAAATTCAATCACATATACCATTTTCACTCCCTATTCATATCTAAGCACACTATCTTCTCTCTGATCAATCAGTTTCTTTATTCCACATCTTCCCCAAATCTTTGTTTTCAAATCTATGCAACTTAAATAAAAATTCCCTGAAAATTCCATTTTAACTGCTATCTCTACACTATCCAAACTCATGCCACACCAATTTTATCCTCACACATTTATCTGGACACTGACACACCTGGAATGAAGTTTTCTTGCTGTCTCTATGCTTACTCATTCTGCATCATATCATGGTCTTCAGAGCAACCTTAGCTTTTTATTTATGCCACATCAATATATCACACTCATTCTGCTTCATATCATGGCTTAGCTTTTTATTTATGCCACATCAATATATCACACCCAAATGATAAAGTTAGCACAGACACACCTTCGTGCCATCCTCTTGAATCTCTGATTCATATCAAAGTATTCACAGCAACAGCCACTTTTCTTGAACCAATCTACTTTCCAATTCCTTTGCAAACTTACCTCATTTCTACAATTTTACACAGAAAAATCTGCATTAATATCCTAACCCTTAAGCCTTACAGGTTTTTCCTTAAAAAAAAAAAAAAAAAGTTGAAACTGAGTACAGCACGCACAGGAGTTGAACTAGAGTAATGTTTCATTTTCTTTCACTTATAAAGGCTTCAACATGCTTGCATGCATCAGTTTTGGTCACCTAATCGCAGCTCTCCACGCTGCTCGATCTCCAGCAATATACAGTAATCCCTCTACTATCCGATGTAATAGAGCCAAAGGCATGTCCGGAAAGTGGGCCCCTGGCTCCTGGACTGGTACTTATGGACCCTAACCCAGCCTAACTTTGAAAGCCACCTAAATAACTCCCAGACTGGTACTTACGGCCCCTAACCCAGCCTAACTTTGAATGCCACCTAAATAACTCCATACCGGACATGCATAGCACCTATTTAAACCTATTTAAGACCCTATTCACACCAATAATGGACATAAAGCATGAAATATATGAAAAGGAACCAAAGAATGAGGAATCAGAAGTGACTGAACCTCAGCCAAGGTACTTACAGCATGTCTGTGGCAGTCTTCTTAAGGCTTTGGCAGTGGTGAAAATGCTCTTGAAGCATGTACAGTAATCCAGTGTTGCGCTGCACTTAGTTCTTTGCACTATGAGTTATAACTGTTTAACACTGCAGATTGTTCTTAACTGCACCACACAAGTTTCAACTGCCAATTTGCACTCCACAGTTAATCCTTTGCACACTAAATTCTAATTTCTTAACAATGCACAACAATGTAAATTCCCGTGTGGTCTAGTGACGATGTATTGCAGTTTTTTCACTGTTTATTCACAAAAAATGAGCAAGTGTGGCTTCCATTGCAATAAGCATCTACTCGCGATCGAAGTTAGGCAGTAACTGTTGGAGTGTTGGTGACAGGGAAACAAAGTTGCCAGATCGCAATGGCCACATTACCAAACTCCTCAATTTTCATTACCAAATTTAACTTTTCATTACCAAGTTTGTAAAGCTAGCATTTATTCTTCACTAATTATATATACAAGTGGAATTACATGTAATCACTCTTCTTATAATTAACAGCATGTTGATTATTTTCATGCTATGTTGGCTAGCAGATTAATCAAAGAGAGCAAACAATCCACCATTTCCATCCTGTGAATCCTCATACATGTGAGAAATCCGTTTGGTAAAGCATTATTCTGATTCATTACCAAATTGGTCCAAACTTGGTAATGAAAAATACCAAATGGCAACCCTGACAAGGGAGGGGGGAGGAAGGAAGGGGTGAAGCATCCGTGGTGTAACAGCTGTTCGGTGCCGCGCGGCAATTTCAAATTACGGGTGGGAAAAAATTCGGATTTTGCGGGGATTTTTTTTCTTTTTCTGGCCATTTTTGGGTTCCGAAGGTCCAGGCCCATAACGTCCAGAAAGTGGGCGTCTGGAAAGTACGGGGATTACTGTATATACAGAGAAATCTCGAATTTCGACAGACATGCATACCGAAGATTCGCATTGAAATTCAAATAATCAAAATTTAAATTGAACTTCTTATGGGAAAAATTAGTTTGGGTTCAGGGCCTCCAAACCTCACTATATAAAATCAGTCACACCCTCGTCCAGGTACTCCAGGATTTTCGCCTTGTTAGCAAGGGTATACTGTACTGTACTTAATGTATTTCTGCCCCTTCCTGTATTCCCTTTTCTCCTTTGGTTGCAATGATTTAGAGGTGTCAGGCTGCTCTTGTCTATTACCACTGCTACCCGAAGAACCATTCTTGCTTGCCATCTTGAAACTGGTAAGTTGCAAAGAAAATACAACAAAAATACATACAACAAAAGTGCAGCGAAATGCACATCCACACATGAAAGGTACAGGCTGAAACTGCGGCGCTTGGCTTTAGAGGGAAGGACAGTCGCAAGATGGCCACCGACAATAGAACATCACCTTGCACATAGCTTGTTTTGGGTGAAGTCAGGCCCCATGAGCATCGAAAAACACGATCTTGGCATCAAAAAGTGAGATAGGCAGACCACTTAAAATGCATCGTAATTTGAATTGTTGAAATCTAAACCATCAAAATTCAATATTTCACTGTACACTATGCTGTGTCTAAGCTGATGATGCAGTTTTGCTGCCAGAATGAGTCCAAGAGAGTATAAATGAAAATATTAAAAGAATGCAAATAAATGCAAAATAATGATAGCTATATCAATGGACATTACAATAAATATTAGCATGCAATACTGTACAGGCAGGTTCCTATCATATAAGCTAACTGGGAGCAGGGATTTTCCTCATTAGCCGAATTCTCGTTAAATGAAGTGGAGAACTTATTGTGTGGGAAAAATAGGGTTAGGGAGTAAGGCCTCTGAGCAAACTCCCCCCAAACCACCAAAACTGACTTTCTGATCATTTTAAGCTGGAATAAAGGGTTAATACAAGAAGGTAATACATCTAACAGCATTAGGAAATGGAAGGAAAACATTAAACAAGCAACTGATTTGTCTTACTTGGGTTCGAGTGTCTTCCATGACGTATGCCAGGTATGCTCCACCACCACTCGGCTGGTTCATTTCCTCACTCCGAGGCCTGAGAGGGTGCGGTGGTGGGAGGCTGGTGGGAAAATCAAAGGCCCAACTCCTCCACCTCTGCCTCTGATGACCGAGACGAGAGGAGGCTCTCACACCCACGGAAATCTTCCTCTTCCTCTTGAGGTGGCGACGGTGATGAGGATGCTGGTGGCTGTGGGGTGTGGGATACAGAGGGCTTGGAGGAAGGAGGTGTAGGGGATCTGAACAAAGTCCTGGGAACTGCCTTGCTCGTAATGGGGCCTGGATCCAACGATGATGTGCTAGTCGTGGGGCGAGGTTTCTTCTTGAAGACACTATTGATAGAGGTCTGGGTTGCTTTCGCCTTCTTCTGACAGAGTAGCTCCTTGTACTCTGACAGCAGCTTCACCATCCCTGTCTTCAAATTCATAGCCCGGTAAAAGGATCTGCATCCAGCATATCGTCTGCCAGTCCCATCACTTTGTTGATGATGTCGTCGAGGAACTTGGTGGTCAGCTCCTTAACCTCAGGCAGCTTATCCTCCTCCACAACCTCCTGCTCTCGGTGTTCATCAAGCTGGAAGAGGTCATCATCTGTCAGCTCCTGTGAATGGGACTGCAGGAGCTCCTCCATGTCCTGCTGGTTAACCTCGTCGAAGCCGGCAGTCTGTGCAAGGGCAACGATGTTCTGTACATCAGCCACCAGCTCGGCCGGAAAGCTATGGAACGAGTTCACACACTTGGGCCACAGCGACTTCCAGACTCCATTCAGGTTCCCCTCCTTCACCTCCTCCCAGGATTCCTTAACCACTAAACTGCGGGGTTGTTTTGGCACTCCTTGCGTGTCCTGCTAGGATATTCGCGCTCTGACAGACTTTGAAAAAATATTTGCCAAAAATCAGTTATTAGTCCTAGAATATTATAATTACCGGTATATATGCATATAGCACATACCTTCAGCTTTCTCCTGGGATGTTTGTTGAGCCTTCGTCGAGTACCGTAGGACTTGTGGAGACTTCTGAAGTTGGGTAACGAAGTCTCCACTTTACACTTCCCGACACCCCGTAATATGATTACCACAGCCTGGTATTATCACTAGAAACACTATTCTATGATTTTCAATAGTTTGGAATCCATACTCCAAAAAAAAAACTGTGAAAGCAATGAAAATTACGAGCACGTACGAGCTTCCCACTTGCGATCATTCCACACTGGTATTCCGTAATTTATTATTCATAAAAACACTCACACTTTATATTCCTATTACTATATAACACTTATATATATCTGCAGTCTTTATCCATAAGTTTCCTTCAGTAATAGTAGTTTATTGTCACTGTAGGCATTCAATTTCTCTTTCAGTAAAATACATAGCATTCACTTTCTCGTCCCATATACTCGCGTGGAGAATGAATCTGTCACTTTCACTTTCATAACTCATAGTATTCATACATGCTAGGGTGAAACTTTCACTTTCATTACTCCTAGTACAGTATATATACTCGTATTCTTATATTACTACTTATTTACATTTCTATTTACATTCTCTATTTTATTTACATTTCTATTTTGTTTACACTATGTTATGCACTGTCACTTGCAGTAACTTATAAAACTATTTTCCACTGTTCAGTTATATTTACATTCATGGCTTTCACTTGCTGTTTACACATTATTTACATTTCCACTTGCACAGTTTTAGAGTCACCAGATAGATCGTACTGTAGTCACTGTCCATCATTATCACTGATAAATTTGCTAGTTCACGTTCCACAGCAGTCATTTAGCCCTTTACCCCTTTCCACACGAGGTTTAGTAGGGGTATAGGTCAAAGGGCCCTTTGCATGGGGCTAAAAAGCGGCGGAATTGGACAGGCGTGAATCCGACGTGGTTTCACCTTGAAAGACGACAGTAAACTGAATGCTGTTGCCTAGGGGTAGTGAAGGGCTGCCAATGTCAGCGTGGTGACAGCTGCTAATATATACGCTATGAAATGATTGGCAGGAAATCTAGACAATACATAATAAATTAGGTAGTTCCAGGTGAATGTAAATATCACTTAGGCTTCTCCCTTCCTTTCTTATATATATATTTTTATTATGAGAACAGGTCATACGGCATATTTAAAGGGGAAATAAACAGGGAAAATTAGTGAACGAGTGCACGTGGCGTGTTGCCAGGTGATAATTAGTCCATTCCAGATGTATGGCAGTATCAATTACCTTTTCTCTTTCTTTTATATATTATTTTGTATAAGAATTGGGCAAAGGGCACATTTCAATGGATAAAATGAGTGGAAAAATCCGTCCAGCATTTGTGCGGCGCAGCGCAGCTGTCAGGTGGGAGGAGAGGGTAATGGAGGGGAGGTATGGAGGGGGGGAGTCAAGGACAGGAGAAAAATGGCTAAATTGTCAACAGTGGATGGGAGTACAGGTGACATTAGCAGAACTGAGTATAGCAGGACACTGGTAGTACTGATAGATGATACAAGACACCATTTGAAAGCCCGGGCGAATTCAAAATAACACAGAATCACAAATGTGACGCCCCGCGGTTAAGGGGTTAATGTTGCAGATGGCTTCCTTAACCCTTTGGAGCATTCGTTCATTACATACCTCTTCCCGACACTCGTTGGGTCTGACAAAACCATTTTTGGAAATGAAAAAGCACATTTATATTCAAACTTTAATGGATCTGAAGAAATACACAAAATTTAACCTTTCTACTTTAATCTGAAGCCCTAAATAACTCAACTAAAAACACATCTACTTCTTTAGGGATGACCAAAGAAAAACACAAAAAATGGCAAAACTTACCATAAGGGTATAGAGTAAAATCTATTAATCTTATAAGAATAACACTTAAGACTTATCCTTCGCTTCACAGTCTTACAGGTCCCTGAAGAATCTGCTGTGGCCGCCACAACCCTCTGGCACATTCATTTACTGTGACAGAAGCAAAAAAAAAAAAAAGGGGGGGGTCATATTTTGGGTGTGGTAACCCCAAAATAGATATTTGGAAAAACCCAGAGAAAGCCAAGCAACACTACCTTCCCTCTCCACTAACAGACAAATGCTGAAGGTATTGGAGCGGGCAGCCGCACTTTCCCTAAACCCATGCAGTTATTACATTATTTCCATAGCATCGGGTCTGACACACACAGAAGGGTTAACGTTGTACGCCTTCCAGAATTCGTAGACAGACTTCCCAGCATCTAAGGCGTCGTTAAGTTTCCGGATACACCTCCTGGTGTAATATGCCTTAAAGGAGGCAATTACACCCTGGTCCATGGACTGCAGTAAGGCAGTGGTGTTAGGTGGGAGAAACACCACTTTTACATTCAGGATCACTTCCTCAATGGCTGTTGGGCGTCCCGGGGTGTTATCCAGGAAGTGCAAACACCTGTTGGCCACGTTGTTCTTGTCGCAGTACTTCTTCAGGAAGGGCACAAAGTATTCCGTCAGGTACTCCAGGAACAAGGTCCTCGTCACCCAAGCCTTCTTGCCTACTCGCAAAACAACGGGGAGGCTATAGAGATATATGCCATGCAGCACCCTTGGGTGTTTGGAGTGGTACACCAGGAGAGGTTTCAGCCGTGCATCCCCTGCAGCACTGCTGCCAAGAAGCAGAGTCAGGCGATCATTACCGGCCTTGAAGCCAGGTGCCAACCTCTCCTCTCGTGAAATGTAGGTGCAGGAAGGCATCTTCTTTCAGAAGAGGCCAGTCTTGTCCAGGTTAAAGACCTGCCTCACGTCATAGCCGCCCTCTTTGATGATCTTCCGCAGCTGCTCGGGGAATGTCTTTGCTGCATCCGTATCAGCACTCACCGCCTCGCCTTGAATGCAGATATTATGGAGGTTTGCATGTCTCTTAAAATATGCAAACCATCCATCACTGGCCGTGATGGTGTCACTGACAGGCAAGGGCTTGCTGCGGGCCTGGCTGGGACCCGCACCACCACTACTTTCAGAGCTAGCACCACCACTGGAGTCAGCACTCGACGTGCCGCCATCACTCGTCACATCACTCACACTACCTGCACTACCTAAAACACTCACATCATACTCTTTCTTGCACCTTTCCCACACTTTCAGTGCTTTGGCTTGAATCAGTGCCTTGGAAAGAGGCATGTGGGCCTGAGTCTGGTCCTCTACCCAGACTCACAACAGCCTCTCCATTTTCTCCATCACACAATCATGGGCGTGGGTCTGGGTAGCACTCAGAGGCACACTGGATGAAGCAGCCAAATCAGCAAGTTTTTGCTTGTTCTGCAGGATGGTGCACACAGTCATGGATGAGAGCTTGTAGGCAGAGCAAAGCTCCGCCACCGCACACCCCATTTGTGCTTCCAAATTATCTCCAGAGATAGAAAGCCGAGAACGCTTAGCACTGGGAGCACTAGGGGTTGCAATGGAATGCTTAGAAGACGTGGTGATATGGTAATCCTGGGCACAGACAAAAAGCACGCTTCAAGGCCGACCTTGACTGGGCAAGCTTGGCTGGAAGAATGTTTACGAAGATAAGGCGGGAAGAAGCTTGCAGAGCTAGTGTGCGACTCGTTTCCTAGCCGCCAAGGTAAACACGGCAGACAGCTGCGGTGTGACCCTCGTCTCAATTCTCATAAGTGAGGATTTTTGCCTGCTCGTTAAAAAGGTGGTGGTGCAAATTCCAAGACCTCATATTAGCAAATTCTCGTTAAGCGTTTGCTTGTTAACCGGGACTTGCCTGTACAGTATATGACATGGAGGGGAAGCAGGATGAACTGAGAGCACAAATACAAATGGGAGGTGAGGTACTTGTGAAATTTCAAATAACTGACAACTGCACTGTGAAACAATGACAAAATGGAGTGAGGTTAAAGAGATCGCTTCCAGAGAGAAGGTATGTTGGTTAGTCTGGCAGCGTTCTCAAAGGATGGTTGGTTAGTCTGGCAGCGTTCTCAAAGGATGGTTGGTTAGTCTGGCAGCGTTCTCAAAGGATGGTTGGTTAGTCTGGCAGTGTTCTCAAAGGTAGGTTTGTTAGTTTGGCAGTGGAGAGGATGAAAAGTGTGTGTGCCAACACTCTCCAATGGTAATAAAACCAGGGCAATGGAAATGTGTAACATTTAAGTTACATAATACAGAAATGACCATTTTCAGAACAGCTTCAAGCATGAAAAGGGTAGATAATATAGTACTGTATCATTTATAAAGGCTCAAATATGCTTGCATGCATCAGTCTTGGTCACCTAATGGTGGCTCTCCAAGATGCAACAACAGTACAGACATATTCAAAGACTGCACAGACAGACTGCTAAAGACAGTCTTCAAAAAAGAGACTTACGGCAATGCTGCATGAGAAAAATCTCATGTGGTATGGAAGAGAGAAGCACTACTGTGTTGAGAAAAATGTAAGAGGAAAAGTGACCGAGAGAATGAGGGGTATGCTAAAATAAAGCAGCATGGATGTAGCTCAGTTATGGTCATCCCCTGTTGAGGGATTCCCAAGAGAAGCTAGGCATTACTGACAATGATGATGATGACGATAATGTGGAGGAGGAGCAGAAGTAACAAGATACAGTGCTCCCTCCTGTAACATGGTATCCTACAACACGGATTTGTACCTATACGGTAACTTACAGCATGACCAAAAAATATATACCACAGTCACAAACAGATACACTGGGGTGAGTTGTTGGGTGTTGGATCTCAGACAGCCTGCTGAAACCAAATGTTGCAAGTAATAAAGTCAGGTGAGCGGTGAACTGTGATTGGTCACATGACGTCACATCCTTAAGTACTCCCACTGGCTGCTAGGGGCATCCTACATTGTTTTTTGGTGGTCTCCCGCCTCGTGGCCGCATCTGAGGTTGCTACTTCCATGGTACAAAGCATTGTTACCTAAGTGTTACTCACTTCAGCCGACTGGAACCCACCAAAAAGCGACGACTTTTCACCTACATCCAGAAAGTGGAGATAGTACAAGAGTTGGAGGGCAGGAAGGGGCAAGTTGACTTTGTAGAGATGCACAAGATTAATGAAACCATCATTAGGACAATTTGGAAAGACTGAGAAAAGATAAGGGCATATGTCAAGAGCAACCCCACAGCAGAAGGACAAGCTGCAATGAAAATCAGGAATGCAGCACTTGAAGACCAAGGAGTGACTTCTACTTCGGTTCATCAAGAGGCAGAGACAGAGAAACATCCCTACTGATGGCACCATGCTACATGACAAAGCCAAGCATTTCAACAGTCAAATAAGTAGAAGGCTAAACCAGGAGAGCCCAACATCCTCCAGGCCTCAAAAGGCTGGTTAAATTCTTTTTTAAGAGGAATGGGTTAAGGAGTGTTTGTTTAACTGGTGAGGGAGCCAGTGCCGATGTTTCTGCTTCTTCTGCCTTCCCAGCATTTCTTAGAGATGTCATCAGAGACGGTGGGTACACCCAGGACCCGATTTTTAATGGTGCCGAGACGGGGCTTTTTTGGAAAAAAAAAAAAATGCCCACAAGGACCTGCATCCAACGGTGTGAGCAGCAGGCGTGTGGTTACAAGGCATCTAAGGAAAAACTCACTCTACTCCTAACCTGTAATACCTCTGGGACCTACAAAATAACACATCATGTTATCTCAAGATCCAAGAAACAACATGCCTACAGGAACTGTGACATGGACGAGCTCAATGTGCACTGGCTGTACAACAAGATGGGATGGATGTCGGGCACAGTCTGTCTCAAATGATTTGACAAGTGCTTCACCAAAGAAGCAGAAGATTTCTACAAGCGACGCAACTTGCCACTTAAGAAGCTGCTCCTCTTAGACAATGTGGCAGGTCACTCAACACTCCTTGACGATCGCCACCCCAACATCAAGGTTGTGTTCATGTCTCCAAACACAACCTCACTCCTCCAGCCACTCGTCCAAGAAGTGATTGCAGTGCTGAGGGCAACCTATGCCTCGAAGGACTTCACTATACTCCCAGCTGCCACCAACACCGATGAAGATTTGGACACACTGGCAACTTTGCCAGATTCACCACGGCCTGAGTCACCCACCCCTGGCATGAACTGTAACTCACCACTGCCACCCACTGCCATCGCCACCGCCACACAGCACTCAAAGGAGACACAGTCTGTCGTCAACTTTTGGAAGTCGTTCAACATCAAAAACAGAGTGGACACCATTGATGAAGCCTGGAATATGCTTACACAAGCCATGGTGCATCATGCCTGGCACAACATTTAGCAAGGTTTGCCAGGCCACAGATCGAGCCATGGAGTATTGACGCAACGGTGGAGGCAGCAAGGAGAGTCACTGGCATGGAACAACTCGATACTGCTGACATACGGGAGATTCTTGCCCCATACCCCACCCTGGACACCAAGGAACTGCTGGACCAGCTTTGGGAAGAGAGTGAAGAACAGGGAGAGCCAGAGGAAAGGCCACTGGGAGGGACAGCATCGAGCATGCTGAGAGAAATGTGGAATTGTACGAGACTCACCTCAGTCATCACCAACCAAGACACAGATATGGATGTCGCCAAGCAAACTGCTGCATTAGTGGCCAATGATGTTCAGCAGTACACAGAGATGTTTAGGGAGAGAATGAATGCTCAGAAACAGGTGATCACAGACTTTTTTTGAGTCCATCAGGAAACTTCACAACAACCATCCTCTGGCGATAATTCAAGCCCGGAAGACAATGTTGAACCTGACAAAGAGATTATGTCCATTGTTTCCTCCATGGACCCTGAAGGGTTTGACTACGATGACGAAAGGAACCAGCCAACCACATCTCGACACTGACTACAGAGAGTGGGATGTAGGGGCGCCAGTGACAATGAGTGTGGCCAGCAGGGCCAGTCAGGTTAGCGACCTAGCCTTTTTAAGTATATATGTCTAGGAACTTTATGTATATCTGATAAATTCCTGTGTATAACTACCAGAGTGAATGTCAGTAAGGTGTTTTTTGGAGGGTTTGGGTTGGATTTGAGGGTGAAAAGGGCAACTTTGGAAAATGTCCAGTCCAGGATAGCCCTTTACAATGAAGACATATGGAACATATACCTCAGAAAAGCATACTGCAGCTTGTGGCCAGTCTACATTACCCGCATTATAGGAAGAAGCACTGTATAGAGAACCTTATTTGTGCTGAGGAGGTTAACTGAAGCAGAAAAATGTTTCAGAAAGTCAAACAAATCTTTACAAGGATGAAAGTAATTCACTTCCTACAAAATCAATATACTGTACCAGTAAACTCTCAATTATCCAGGGTATAGCAGCCAACAGAATGTTGGAAGGTGATGTAGTGATGGAAATTGATGTAAGATCCTCCCCCAAATCCCTGAAAGGGAATCTAACCCCTTATAAAACCATATAACTGTACTGTATAACTCATCATACAGAAAAACACCCTTGAATGCTGTAATTAGTATGCTAAAATGTCACTGTGCTGTAGTGTACGATGTACTGTACACACACTGTACACCCAACATCCGAAGATGGTTAGTCAGGGCAAGGCAGACAGAAAGAGGGTAGGCAGACCTTACCATGAGTGAGGAGAGGAAGATGGGTGAAGCATATGTGACAGAAATAAAACAAAAGATGTTAGGAGGAATAAACTCACCAGAGAGTAGCAGAATTTCTTGATACAGTAAGTCCTGTGTGGTTAGTGGTGATCATGTAGTGTCAGGCAAACTTCACCAATGTATCCTTGAGCTTCACTGCTTGTACCATGACACCACTGCCCTACTGGTGGTGGTACCACTTCAACACTGTTTGGTCTAAATCCTGGTGCTTGGGTCTGGCAATCATTTTCTGTTCAAGACATAGGAATGTCTGCCCATATTCAGTCCTGTACTGCAAGGTATGTACTCTTGCCTTCTTGTTACCTGCAGGGTTGTACAAGGGACACCAAAAAACTCAGCTGCCTGACTCACTGTCCAATCCTTCTCCAGTTTCCTGATAATCTTCTGCTTCTTTTTGATACACAGAACCTTCCTGGGGCACTTGGCAGGTGAAGGTGCCATACTGATACATACCACCAGATGACACGAAGCCATCATGACATACAGGACAGAGATAATGAAGAAAACATTGTGAACTTCATTGTAATCACAGCCACCATGTGGCGTTACAATACAGTACTGGAGAAAGAGTACAGAGCGGTGGCCTTTGGGGAAGAGGGCGGGGTTCTAACACATCATCATTTGAGGACAAGATGCATGAAGAAGAGGAAGAAGGAAAAAAAGGTACAACATGTATTGAGGAGGAGTGATAAATGTAGAGTGGGTGTATTTAATGCCGAATATGAGAAGAAAACAAAAGATAGGGCAGTACAAGTAACAAGTTAGAAACCTGTCAAGTCTGGCAACATCAAAAGCAATGTTTTGGTGACAAGACTTATGGCAATGTTTTAGTGGCAGGACTTCTGACAAATGGTGCAGATTTGGATTTTCAGGCATTCCACGGAATTTCAAAAACTCAGCCCCACTTACTCTGACAGATAATGATGCCTGCCAATTATGCACAAATGGATAACTGGGTGTTTACTTCACTGAAACTATTGGTACATACCCATACTGATGTTGGCAACTGAAATTTCTGGACAGTGAATCAGACCAATAACCCTTTCGTTTCCAGACGACGCAGGCTGCGTCCAACCGTGGGCAAGTACTGTACTCAGGATGTGGGCCAGCTCGGCCTTGGCCGAGTGCGGGAGAACCCCCCTTGTTTCTGCGCTCGCGGTACTTCTTGAACATATTATCCTCACACCCTTAGTTTTGCTTCTATCTCTGTGATTTCTTTTCCTTGTAATCTTGAATAGCTGTGCTTGCTTATGGTGTTGATAAAATCTATCTATCTATCTATTGCCAGATGCCTCAATACCGTTTGGGGTGGCCACAAACAAATCACCTCCAAGTCGCCCTGTCCTCCGCCATTTCACTGCCCTGCTCCCAACTCACACCCCCCTCTCTCATATACCTCTCCACCCCATCCCTCCATCTCATCCTCAGCCTCCCCCTCCCTCTTCCCCCCTCCACCTCACTCACACTCTCTTCGTCAGTCTTTCACCCTCCATCCACTCCACATGGCCAAACCACCTCAGTGTGTTCCTCATAACGCTTCCTATCACATCCACATCCGCACCACAATGCTCCTTTATATCCTCATTCGTCAGCCTGTCTCTCCATGTGACTCCACAGGCTCCTCTTAAATAACTCATTTCCACTGCTCTCACTCTTGACTTGTGTCCTTCCAACAACGTCCAAGCTTCACTTCCGTACGTTAGAGTTGGTATCACAATACTGTCATGTAGTAACTTTTTCACTTCCATGCTCACTTCCCTGTTTCTTATCACTGCTTTCACAGAACCAGCAACCTTTCTTCCCTGCTGTACCCTTTCAAGCACTTCACCCTCCAAACCTCCATCCTTACTCATCACACTACCCAAGTACTTAAATGTACTCACATTTTCCAATTCCTCACCATCCAACCTCGCTGTACATTCACTGACTTCACCTCTCTCAAAGACCATCACTTTACTCTTCCCTACAATCACCTTTAGATTCCGTTTCTTACACACTCTCCCAAACTCATCCACCAAGCCTTGCAGCTCCCTTTCGTCTTCACTCAACAACACAGTATCATCTGCAAACAACAGTACAGGGAGTTTCCAAACACTATCCTCTCTCACCAGGGCCACTCCAACATCCACTACCCTACATTGTACCTCTTTTATTACCCCATCCATGTACAGATTGAACAACCATGGAGACATGACACATCCCTGTTTCAACCCATCTTTCAAAGAGAAAAATTCACTTAGTTCACCATCCACACGCACTGCAGCCTTCGCACCATCGTACATACTCTTCACAGCATTCAACAACTTCCCATCTACTCCATATATTCTTAACACTTTCCACAATCCTTGTCTATCCACCCTGTCATATGCTTTCTCCAAATCCATGAAAGCCACATACAACTTCTTTCCCTTCTCTAGAAACTTTTCCACTAAAGATCTAAGAATGAATATCTGATCTACACAACCTCTTCCCTTCCTAAAGCCTCCCTGTTCTTCTCCAACTAATTTCTCTGTTCTTTCTCTAACTCTGTCTATAAGTATCCTACCATACACTTTTCCTATTATACTAAGAAGACAAATGCCCCTATGATTACTACACACTTCTTTTTCCCCTTTTCCTTTGTACAAGGGAATAAGTATACCTGACTTCCAATCCTCCGGGACTCTACCTTCCTCCCAGGCCAATCTGCACATCTTCCACATCCATTCTACTACTATCTCTCCCCAATGCTTCAGCATTTCACCACACACTCCATCAATTCCTGGGGCTTTCCCCGATTTAACTTTCTTCATTGCTTCCACAACTTCTATCCTACTGATTTCTTCCTGTCTTCTCACCTCCCTCCTTCTCCCAGCCATTCCCCAGCCACTTATACTCGCATTACTTCCATCCTCTATGTTCAACAATTCCTTAAAGTGTTCTCTCCATCTTCTCACTTTTTCTCCCTTCTCCACTAGTAATCTACCATTTTTATCTTTCACTCCCCTACTAACTTCACTTCCACCCTGTCTTACTCTTTTCACCTCTTTCCAGAACATTTTTTCTTACAGTCCCTCCACTTTACACTCAAATTCCTTCCAAATTCCTCATCCACTCTCTTCTTACTCTCTCTTACTAATCTTTTCACCTCTCTCTTTCTTTCTACATATAACTCTCTCTTTCGCCTCTCAACTTCTTCCACGTCCCTATTTCTCATCCATTCATTGTATGCTTTCTTCTTTTGTGCCACAGCCTGTTTCACCTCTTCAGTCCACCACGCTGTTCCTTGCACCCCCCTCTGTCTTCTCTTCCTTCCACACACCACATCACATGCTGCACATATTTCTTCTGTAAATATCCTACACACACCTTCCACGTCTCCCATCTGCTTAATATTTGCCCAATCGTTCCTCCACTCCTCTCTTATACTCTGCCTTTTTCTCATCCTCTTGTAACCTTTCCACTCTCCTTGCAACTAATCCTTCCTCTCGTCTTTCCCTTCTTCTATTCCTCCATCTTACTTGAATTCTAATTCTGGCCACCACCAAGTAGTGGTCAGAAAGTCCACTTCCCCAGCCTCTATAAACTCTTGCATCCATTACACATCTTCGCATCCTTTCATCCACACACACATAATCAATCATTGCCCTCCTTTCATTCAGTTCACCACCCACCGTTCTCATCACTTGCCATGTATACCTGTGGATCATTTTATGCCTGAAGAGGGTATTGGCTATCACCAACCCCCTCCCAGCACAAATGTCCACTAACACACTCCCATTCTCATCTATCTCAGCCGGCACACCCCACTCACCAGCTATTCCATCCACCTTCACATTCCCAACTTTACCATTCATATCACCGATCAAAGACGCTCTCTCATTCCTTCCAAACTTTTCCATGCACACTTCTACATTTGTCCAGAACTCTTCTCTCACTCTTCTAGCACAATCTTGCATTGGCGCATACACACACACAATCGCCCACATTTGTATTCCAACTTTCAACTTTACCCACACAATCCTTGACCCAAGTGATCTATACTGTCTTATGCTCTTCTTCCATCTTTTACTCACAACTATACATACTCCTTCCTTTGCCCTCTCATTCTCACCTACTCCTGCACATATACCCCATCCATACTCCCATTCTCTCACACTTTCTCCTCTCCATTTTGTTTCAGTTATTCCACATACATCCACTTTCGCACCCTCAAGCACATGGACAATCTCTCTCTCTTTCACCTCATCATTCGCTCCCCTTACATTCCACGTTCCGATAACCATGTCCTTTGTCCGGTCCTTGGTCGTCATCGTTTGGTCAGTCCTTGTCCGAGGCTTATTGTTTGTTTTTTTAGTTAGTTGTTTTCCGGGGAGGGGCACTAACCCTCCGCCAACCCTTTTAGACGCCTTTTACAACAAGCAGGGATACTGGGGGAGTATGCTTGAAAAAAAACAACAACCCCCAGGGAGGGGTGATTTACGATGTTTTTTCTTTCCTTCTTGTTTCCTCATAGAAATATATGTTTTATGGTAATTGTTACTGAGAAAGAGTTTTGGGAAATATCATTAGCTACATTTTGATATATAAACATTTACTGTAGGACAATTCGGGTTGGTTTTCCATACCGCAAAAGAAAATTATCTTACGATCGTGCTGCAGTGCAGGAGTGGTTTTTCGCTAAATTATTTCTTCCGCTGCCTTTAGTTATACCTCTATGTGCCTAATTTTTTTTTCACGTGATCTCGAATAGTTGTACTTGCTATTGGTGTTCATAAAAAAATTTGGCGAATAAAAATTATGCACTAATTTACAATGTTTTTTCATTCCTTCTTGTTCTCTTATAGAAATATGTTTTATGGTAACTGTTACTGAGAAAAAGCTTTAGGAAATTTCATTAGCTACATTTTGGTATATAAACATTTACTGTAGGACAATTCGGGTCAGTTTTATGTACCACAAAAGGAAATTATCTTACAATCGCACTGCAGTGTGGGAGCGGTGTTTTGTTGCTAAATTATTTTTTGCCCTGCCTTTATTTATGCCTCCATCTGCCTGATTTTTTATTCACGTAATCTCGAATAGTAGTACACTACTTGCTTATGATGCTGACAAAAACATTCGGCTAGTATAAATTATGTGCTAATTTACGATGTCTTTTTCTTTCCATCAACGGGCGATTTTGTTGGACGAAGCTTGTGTCGTCCAGTAACGAGAGGGTGAGATTAGGTTCGATGCAGCCTGGGTCATCCAGCAACGAATGGGTGACTCTTGCACCGCTACCCTAAGTATCGAAAGGATTAAAGCCAACCAACTAATAATATTAGCTTACTGGTAACTAAAGTTCTACTGCACAGGCCAGGCGCTCCTCACTTATGATGTGTACAGGCATAAAAATATTACAAGTGATAAATTCCAAATGGCAGCTATATCAGCTTCTGGCTGATGGGTTATAAACATGTGAAATATAATACAAGCTTCTGGTTCACAGCTGGTTATAAAAAAGTGAAATGCAAACTTTTGGGTCACAGCTTAAACAAAAACAACGACTTCTGACTTCATAGCAAGTTCATAGTAAGTCATGGGAAAATTAATCCAGTTTTGGGCTACCTATTTTAATTTGGTCACTGGAAGCTTAATAATGAAACAACTTTACCTCTTTCATTGGTAATGTCACACTAAGGTGGTGGTAGATGGTAGCAACTGCCATCCACTCACTTGATGTAGCGCTGCCTACTTTCTTCGCCTTTCTCATTCTGTCTCTTTGTCTGCCCTCCTCTCTTTCTTCCTGTCACTTTTTATTCTTCTTTCCACTTCAGGTGGCTCTTAACAGAGTGACAAGCCTAATTGTTTCCTGTAGGGGAGAGGAGTAACCCAGGAAACCATTTACATCATTGGGTGGTTACCGTATAGCCTGATAATGGGGTGGCATGAAGCCTGCTATAGTGCCCCTGCTAACCGGATGGAGTGCTGCAAATGTGACGTTCATCCAGGAAACAAACCTCCATAATATTCCCATTTCATAAGGTGCACTCAACTTCAGGGGAACATGAGTTAAATACATTGGACTGCCCTGCAGGGTCAACTGCTTGCCTGTTAGGTCTGCTCGGCCAGACAGATTGGGGCTGATCAACAACAACAATTAGGTGCTTCATATGGACTAGTACAAGATAATTTTAAACAACTACAGGGAATCTTATCACCCAATGTTAAATATAAGTGTGACAAATACCAGTACCTGCACCTTAGTACAGTACACAGACTAAGAAAATATAACGATCATACTCTCATCAATAAACATCCTTGAATCCTAAATTTTACCTTCTGATCTGTGTGTTCATGAGGCTGAGAATTAAGTTCCTTTGCTGATTCAGCTGAGTCTGGACTTCCCTCAGATCCTCTGTCCCCACTTAAGTCTTCCGCACTTCTCTCTGACGACTTCTGAGGACTATTTGAGGAGCAAACTTCAGAAGATGCCGAGGAGAGTGGATCCTGTGCTTCATCTTTCACATCCTTCTCCTTTAGTTTTGTCTCCCTTTCCACCTTCTCTTGCCTCTCACTGGTTTCCACAGTGTCTCCTTCACTCGCCTCTGCTTCCCCACTTGTATTATCAGGAACTTTTGCACTGCTAGCCACTGAGGTGCTGTTTCTGCTCTCCTCCTTCACTTTGCATGTCTTCTCCGATTCTGTGGGTTCCTCCTTCACCTCTGCTTGATTTTTTACCTCCTTCTTCTTCACATTCTCTTCCGCTGCTTTCTTTGCTAATTCTTCAGTAGTGCCTTTTTCAGCTCTGGATCCTTCCTCTTCACTTTCATCCCTCCCTACCCCACTCCCCCCTACCTCCATAGGTTGTGGGGACCCTGCTTCAAATGTCTCCTTGCAGGTTTCCTCCTTTGGCCGCCCTTCAAAACTTCCCTCTAACCTGAGCCTCTTTGTAGGTGGTTCTCTAGGGTCTGCACTCCTCTCATTCCCTCCCTCACCCCCATCCTCCTCCTCGTCCTGACCACTATACCCCTCCATCGCCTCCTCTCCATCTCTGTCCTCTGAGCTTGGTCCATTTGAACTTGCAACATCATTTTCTGAGTCATTCAATTCTGCACCATAAGAGTCTGAAAAAGAGTTTAAGGTTCAGAATGAGCATATAGGGTAGTAATAATTAAATTTTCATATCATGTATAAAGGCTCCAACATGTCTGCATGTGCAAACCTAAGTCACCTAATGACAGCTCTCCATGCTGCTCAAGCTCTAGCAGCCTCCTTATTCAGTCCTTTATCCCTGAGGTCACATTCTGTGACTTTGTCCCAGGTCTTTTTTGGTTTGCCTCTCGCAATCCTACCCCTGACAATCAAACTTCCCACCTTCCACACCCAGCTGCCATCCTCCATCCTCTCATCATATTCATAACATCTCAATCTACCCTTCCTCATCATAATATCAATACATTCCAGTCCCATCCTTTCTCTCAACTCTTCAGTCACAATCCTAGCCCCCCAGGCCTCTCATTCAAGGAAGCCCTACACATCCATCTAAACAATGTCATTTCTGTACATTTGAGCCAACGAATATCCTTCCTCTCATTCAAGGAAGCCCTACACATCCATCTAAACAATGTCATTTCTGTACATTTGAGCCAACGAATATCCTTTTCCTTTACTGCCCACGTTTCACTACCAAATGGCAATACACTCTTAACACATGCCCCATTCAAGGATCCCTTAGCATGGAAGGAAAGCTCTCTTACTGTCGCGAGAGGCAACAGTTCCCTGAACTTCCTCCAACCACACCCTACCGTTGCCACAGAACTAGCTCCAGCCCGACTTTTAGCACATAACAAAATAACAAAACTCCTCTACACACTCAAGAGACACCAGTAATATCAATCCTTTCATGCCTGACACTCTCTACATGCTCTCCATGACATACTGCACACACAAAATCAGCATCACCTTGCAGTCTATCTCTAATACTACTACATCTCTTATGCACCCACTTATTACATACACTGCACAGGATGGAGTTATTTCCCACACCCTTTTCACAAACTGCGCATGTACTGCCACCAACCCTAGATATCATCACTTTTGTTTTATCTACATTTACTCTCAAACCCTTGTGTCCCATTCTGTCTGTCATTTATTACATTTTTCCTCTGCAATCAACACCAGGTCATCAGCATACAAATCTCCCATGGTAGTCCATTTCTGAAGTCACATGAGAGCCATGACAAACAACAACAGGCTCTAGACTGACCCCTGATGCATGCCAGCATTCACAGAAAACTTATCACTCAAATCTCCGTTCATTCTCATCTTGCTGCAAGCACCCACGCATGTAGACATTATCATTTTAACCAGCCACTCCTTGATCCCAAGCTTTCTCATTGCCTGCTTCACCACCTCCCTAGGGACTCTGTCAAAGGCCTCCAAATCAACAAAAACAAAATAAAGTTCCGTTTCTTCCTATATATTTTTCCTTAAGCAGTTGGACAATGAATATGGCATCAGTGCTCCCTTTGCCCGGCATAAATTCAAACTGCATTTCATCAACATGCATTCTTTCCCTAATCATACCTTGTACGACTCTCTTCACTAATTTCATTATATGGCCCAAAAGTTTTATTGCTCTTTAATTTTCCTGTTTCCAGGGCATCATCCTTCCCATCTACACAATTACAATCACACTTTTCAGCCAATCATCTAATCATCTGGGACACCACACTCATATATAATCACCGTGGCAGATGGAGGTACCCATCATCCACTAACTCAATGTAGGGATGCCTTATGGTCTCTACACTGAGTGACAAGCCAAATGGTTCCCTCTACCCAGGAAACTATTCACTACGCTGGGTGGTAACCATATAACTGGGGTTTTTGGCTGGGATAAGTGTTCCCCAGATTCCCCTATCTAAAATCACTTAATAATGGCAAATGTCTGGGACAGCCTTGGAGGGCCCAATATCTGCCCAGGGCCCCAACCTACTGGGCAGATTCGCATGGCCATGTGGAATGTGAGAGGTGTGAATGAGGACAGCATGAGGGTGGAAGTGAGGAATGTGTTCAAGAGTGCGAGATATGTCGTGATGGCATTGTGTGAAATGGAAGAGTGGGAGTGTGTGAAATATGTACGATCGGGCATGAATGGGCAAAGAAGATGCAAGGAAGGAGTTGCTCTGTTGATGAATGCGGTATGGCAGAGAGGAATGAAAGATTACAAATGTGTCGGCTCGAGATGTGTGTATGTCACGTTCAAGTTTGAGAAAGTGAAAGGGGCTGTGACTGTAGCATATGCACCGTGTGTTGACAGGAGTGAAAGAAAGAAAGGTTTTGGGATGAGATGGATGAAGCAGTGGGAGAAATGTCCAGGAACTATAAAGTGATTGTAATGGGCGATATGAATGGAAGAGTAGGCACTGGTCCAGAGGATGACATAATGGGTTGTAACGGAGTACCAGGAGAAAGTGATAATGGAAAGCGACTGAAGGATATGTCTCAGGAAAGGATGTTGTGCATTTGTTACTCATATTTCAAACACAAAGATGCACATAAATATATTGTACAGGTGTCAGAATAAGTTTGTTTCCTTTTCCGTGGACTAAAGTGTTTGTACCACTGATCGATGGAGAGCTAACCCCTCCTCCTCCCTTCCTCATAGTCCCACACTCCCACCCAACCCAACCACTTTTCTCTCTGACCCCATAACCCCATCCAGTACCCTCCACACTCTCACTGACAGCCAGCTACGGGTTTCTGTACTTCAAGCACCTCTCTAATTATGGGTAGTCTGAACAACTAATAAAGGAATAGTACAGTATATATCATAAATCAAGTTAGGAAAAGGTTCACTACACTGATAGAGAGAGAGAGAGAGAGAGAGAGAGAGAGAGAATAAATCTGCTGTGATTAAATGTTGTGGAAGTAGACACCTCTTTTACACACACAAACACACAGATAGAGAGAGAGAGAGAGAGTTAAAAGACAGGGAACGACAGGAAGAGAGGGAGTGCGAGTGGAAAAATGAGAAATGAGAGGACAGTTAAGGAGAAAATAAGAAAGGGAGAGGCAAGGAGAGAACAATGAGAGCTAAGAAAAGAGACAGAGTGAGAAGATGAGACAGTGAGAGGTGAAATGAGATACAAGCAGTGTGAAAGAGAAAAGGGAGATGTGAAGCCAGGAGACAGGGAAGTAGAGACAAAAGGGGAGACAGCTGAGAGAAAATGAGAATGGAGCAAACATACAAATAGGGATGACAAAATAAGAAAGTGGGAAAGAGAGCTACGGAACGGAATACCGAGAACGATAATGAGAAAAATTAGAAAAGGAGGCAAGGTAACAGGGAGGAGGAAGAAAGTGTGTTATTCTGGCAAGGATGCAGGGAAAGAACTAAGCAGGATAAGACGAAAGCATTGAGGCTAAGTAGAATGAATGTAACATTCAAGTAAGAAGGGAGGGAGAGAAACAGAGAAATCAGAGAAATTTGCAGAGAGAAGGTAGAGATTAAGGGTGAGAAAAAATAGGTTAATTTTTTGGGCAAGAAACAGGAGGGGGATGCTAAGAAGGGAAGACAAGGGGAGGGAGAGGGAGGGAGGGAGAGGGAGGGAGGGAGGGAAAGACAGTGGGAAGAGCAGAATGAAAGAAGAGATTTTGGGTGACCGGGAAAGACGGAGAGAGAAGAGAGAAAAAGAGCATGCAGTTATTACTGGGGGAAGAAAGCAGTGAAAGAAATGCATTTAGTACAAGTAAAGAAATACGGAGAGAGTAATGGAGAAAAAAAAAAAGGTAAGACATGTGACACATGAAAAAAGTAAGCCAAAGTTGTGACACATGGAGGGAGAAAGAAATGATGAGTGAGGTAAGGAGCGAGTGACAGAGAGGGAGAGAGACAAAGGAAGGGAAAGAGAGAGGGAGAAAGGTAGGGACTGGGCAGATAGCTAAAAAGAAAGGGGAAGGAGGGAAAAGAAAACTGGGGATGAGACAAAGGATCCAGAGAGAGAGAGAGAGAGAGAGAGAGGGAGGAGGGGGCAGTACACAGACAGATAGGTCAACAAATATTCAGAAAGAGTGTGTGTGTGTGTGTGTGTGTGTGTGTGTGTGTGTGTGTGTGTGTGTGTGTGTGTGTGTGTGTGTGTGTGTGTGTGTGTGTGTGTGTGTGTGTGTGTGTGTGTGTGTGTGTGTGTGTGCGTGCGTGCTTCCGTCCCTGTGTCCCTCCTATAACACTGTTCCATTTTTTCACCAGCGTGTTTTCTTCCTCTCTGCTTCAGTTTCTTCTCTCACTCACTGTTTTTATCAGTATTTCTCCTGATTGTTCTTACCATTCCAAGTCTCTCTCTCTTTCTCTCTTACACTAGAATAAATGTGAACTGGATATGCATTCCCAGGCAAACAAGAAGTATCTCCATGGTATAGGCTGCATAGTCATTTAGATCCTAACTTTTCCTTGCAACTCCTCTGTGTGTGTGTGTGTGTGTGTGTGTGTGTGTGTGTGTAAAAGAGGTGACTACTACCGCAACATTTAATCACAGCAGACTTATTTTCTGCGTGTGTGTGTGTGTGTGTGTGTGTGTGTGTGTAAAAGAGGTGTCTACTACTGCAACATTTAATCACAGCAGATTTATTCTCTCTCTCTCTCTTTCTCTATCAGTGTAGTAAACCTTTTCCTAACTTACTGTACTATTCCTTTATTAGTTGTTCGGACTGCACATAATTAGCGTGGTGCTTGAAGTACAGAAACCCCTAGCTGGCTGTCAGCGAGAGTGTGGAGGGTACCGGGTGGGGTTATGGGGTTGGACAGAAAAGTGCGGGAGGTTGGGTGGGAGTGTGGGACTATGAGGCTTCAAGGGAGGAGGAGGGGATAGCTCTCCATCGAGCAGTGTTACAAACACCTTAGATCAGGGAAAAGGAAATGAACTTATTCTGACGTCTATACATGGTATAGAGGGAAAGGTGATTGTGTTGAAAGATGCCTGATTGATTACGTGCTTGTAAAGAGGCTGGGAATGGTTGCTGATACAAGGGCCATGAGAGGATGATGTGGAAGTTTGTCAGATCATATGATTGTGGTATGCAAGATCAAGCTGAGAAGAGAGAGGTGGACCGGGAGAGAAAGATGCAGTCAGGGAGAAAGACTGAAAGTCGAGAAGCTAAGGATCAAAGAAATGGAATATGAATATAGGACCAATGTAGAGGAGGAGTTACAATCAGTGAACTGGAATGACATGGATCTGAACAGCCTGTGAAGTGATTATAGGAATTGCTTAGTTAGGAATGCTAAAGTGATGTGTGGTGTGGCAAGAGTATTAACAAAGAAAAGAGGTATGGCATGGTGGGATGAAGAGGTTAAGAGAGCAGTGGAGGAAAAGAGGAAGAAGTGGCTAGAGTGGTTACAGGACAGGGGTTCAATTAAAATAAGAACTGAATATACTGACAGCAAGAAGCACATAAAGAGACTAGTGAAGATGAAAATGAATGAGGAAAATGATTACCTAGGAAGAAAAATGAATGCAAATTACTCTGAAAATAGAATGTTATTCTGGAAAGAGGTGCAGAAATGTAGAAGTGACTGCAGAAAGAAATGTGAAAGTGTGAAGGATGTAAGTGGTAGATTATTAACCCATGGGGAAAAAGTAGGGACCAGATGGAAAGAATATTTTGAAAGCCTAATGACTGGGAATGGAGAGAGCTGAGCCACTGTACACATGATTGTTTTGGGGGGGGTGCAGAGAAGGAATAAAGTGATAGGAAACATGACACTCGCACAGGTGAAGAACGCTGCGAAACGGCTGAAAAATGAGAGAGCACCTAGGGTTAATGAGGTATGCAGAGATGATTAAGTGTAATGGAGAGAGGGGAATGAAGTGCTTATTGGAGATATATAAGAAGGCATGGATGGGCAAAACTGTGCCAGCACAGTGGAAAAAGGCTGTGATTGTACCCCTGTACAAAAATAAAGGTGAGCGAAGTGAGTGCATGAATTATCGTGGCATCAGTCTGTTCAGTATGGTAGGGAAGGTATATGGAAGAATTATTATAGAGAAAGTAAGAGAGATATCAGAAGTCCTAGTGAGTGATGAACGGGGTGGCTTTAGGAGTGCCAGAGGATGTAAGGATCAAATATTTGCAGTAAGACAGGTAGTGGAGAAGGCTTGTGAGCAGGATTATAAGGTGTTTAAGGCATTCATGGATCTGGAAAAAGCATACGACAAAGTAGACAGAGAAGGACTGTGGAAGGTTTTGTGCATGTAAGGTGTAGATGCTAAGCTGCTAGGAGCCGTCATGAGTTTTTATGATGGTAGTGAAGCATGTGTAAGGGTGAATGGACATCTAAGTGAATGGTTCAAGATCAGTGTGGGCATGTGACAAGGTTGTGTGATGTCCCCATGGTTGTTCAATATATATATGGATGGGGTGATGAGAGAAGTAAAAACACGAGTAATGGAGAAAGGAATGGCCATTGTATTGAATGGTGATGGATGGAATACTGTATTTCAAATATGATGTATGCTGATGATGCAGAACTACTTGTAAATATAGGACAAGAACTTGGTAGACTAGTGAAGTTTTACTGATGTCTGTTGTGCGTCGTGTCTTGAGCATAAATGTGGAAAAGAGCACAGTGATGGCTATTGAGAGAGAAGGTGACCCAGCGTGATGTTACAATGAATGGAGAGAGACTGGAATTGGTTAGAGATTTCAAATACCTGGGTACAGTGATAAAAAAGAGAGGAAAATGTGCATAAGAAATGGAAAGTAGAGTGACACAAGGAAGGAAAGTAGCTGGTGCTATGAAGGCCTTGATAAGAAACAGACTTGAGTGTTGCAGCTGCATGAGGCTTACATGAAGGAGTATTAGTGCCAACCTTAACATATGGAATGTGAGACTATGGTGTGGCATGAAAATGAAAAGTCAAGAGTAAGAACAGTGGAGATAGAACTGCTGAGGAATGTATGCCGAGTAAAGGGAGTGGATAGGATATGATATAATGAGATTCATGAAAGATGTGGGTTGAGGAAGTCTGTGGACATCAGAATTGAAGAGAGTGTACTGAAATTATATGGTCATGTGGAGACAATAGATAACAATAAAGTGGTGAAAATGGTACATCTTGGTGAATCTGAAGGAGGGAGGTGGTGAGGTAGGACAAGGAAAAGGTCAAGGGATATGGTAGATGAGTGTGTGACGAAGAGAGGCACGGAAACCAGTGAGGCTAGGAGATTGACAAGAGATCAAGCTGGCTAGACAAATACTGTGAGAAGTGCATGATCATGGATTTGGCACCCCTTTTTAATGTGACACCATCCATAGTGACTCTATCGGATACATACATGTGAAGCTTCAGAATGTGGTGAATGTTTTTGGCGTATCAGATAAAGCTAGGATTGAGAGGGCTTGAATGATGACTGAATGGAAGCGTGGACCATTGGACTGGGCAAACTTGGGCTGTCTGGATGTTGCTACTCCTCACCCTGCACTGGGGTGGGAAAGGAGGTCTGGATGATGATGATGATGATGATGATGACAAAATCAATAACTAAACCCACTCCTACAATATATCTCCTGAGACTTTTAGCATTTCAGCAGTCAATTCAGACACATCTGCTGCCTTCTCCAATTGCATCCTGCCTATTGCCCTCCTCACAGTAGCAAGATCAATCAAAAACCAAGGACCAAACACTGTATCTGCTGACTCCAAACCTTCCCTGTTCCAGTCAAATTCTTCATTACGCAACTGGTTATAATTTTAAGTATTTGCTGCCAGAGCAAAAAAAAAAAAAAAATTGATAATGGAGATTATGATCCAAATTACGAATAATGTACCCTACCTATTCAACTTGAAACATCAGAGAAATATTCAGGGCAAAAGCTATCCCAAAAGGAATTCACATTATTATTAAAAATCCTTCTTACTCAACATGAACAAAGGAATATCCAATGTACGATCGCCCAAACAAATGATGACTCACTTTCATTACATTTCAGACAAAACTCCTTGGGTCTGGCAACATTCACCTGATTGGGAGTTAGGAGACGGAAAGTCTTTACCTACTCTGCAAACATTATCTATCGTGTAAAAAAATTAATCTTGCAAAAATGTTAGTTAAGTTTTGCGTTTATTTTTTTTTAGGTCAATAACAATAATTAAATAATAAGTGACATCTGGCACGTTTCCACTCGTCGTTATGATGCATGCCAGCAGTGTTAACAATGTAGCAGTTTTCCTGTTAAATTTAAGTTTTAAAAGCAATCTAGCAGGTAAAAATTGAAATATTTTCTGTACATCTAACGGTCTTTTAAAGTCCTATCTAGCATTTGTTTCCTTAATTTCCCTTAGCCTGGCAGATTTTTACCACTTCTGAGACCAATCTAGCAGATTTCTATAATTCTCCTTTGGTAACACTGCACGTCAGGCATCACATCCAGTCATTATCGTGCCATGGATGTGAGTGGATGTGTTTCGGCCTTTGTCACGATCCCCTCCCCACCCTTTGATACAATCCTTTTCATCTTTAGTTCTCTTCATTGTCACACTCTTGCTTTTGACTATCATCCTCTCCCTCTAAAAACAGTTCTTTCATGAAACTGCCCTCCATTTTATTATATGTTGGATTTTTGTGTGAATAAAAATGACCAATTTTCCCACAATAATTGCACTGGTTTCTCTAACTTAACTGAAAACCAGCAGATTAATTTGGTTCTTGATAGCAACACAGGTCATCAGGGTTGTTCTTGGGCACATGCAATAATTTGTCTGTCTTGGTCTTGTGTTCTGCTCCATTTGGCAAATTTTCAATGTTCTGCCTCTCTATATCATTTATCTATCCATTAACTGTCCTCTTTTTGTTGTTACCCCGCCAGGATATTGGCCTTGCTGGAATATTTGCTAAATCAAAAGCAATAATCTGTGTGCACTGACAGGCTGTAGTATCGTGTTGACGATCCATCTTGCTTACAGTGCTCACGGGTTTTCCCGCGTAAATAACATCCTGCATAGAGAATTAAATGTGGATAATAACATATTTTTAGATGATTATTTGTCTGATTTGATGGCTCTCACATGATTTCGACATTACCATTATCTGTGGGTTTTATTTTAAGGGACATTCTTCCTTCAGTATTGTTGATTAAGGAAGTCAAATAAGTACTACAAGACTTTCTCCGCATTTTGACCCTGAAATCATTCAATGATAGGCTGTGCGTTTCACCTTCTTTCGTATGGCTATGCCTCAACTTTAGTGAACTGTGGTTTCCTCTTCCGTAATGCAAGATATACATGGTAAAAACACATAGATTGCTTTTTGGAGTTAACCTAAATAACTGCTCTTTCTGGTGTGCAATACAGAAAATGAAACTAGGCCTTGGCAGTTGCCAGATACCAGTTTCTAAATGAAAGGTACTGGGAACCGGGTCATCACTTCTTTGGGCGTTTGTATAGTAAACTCTTGATATATCAAATTATTTTTGGGGGGAGGAGCTGATAATACATCCAATGTTCATCAGGTGGGATTGTGATGATCCCAGGCTTGATTTATAATAACCTTGTTTGGTAGATTCTTAACAGGATTAAAAGTGTTCACAGTTATTTTTCACTGTTGTTTGGGTTTATACTGTATGCCTTGATAATGTATAGGTGTATCTGAAATATTTTCACTCAATAATACACAATATAATTACTCTTTTTTACCTTTCGTTTTGTTTGGTGGCCACATCACCTTGATAAATCAACCTTTTGTTAGATATATTTGAGGGTTATCTGGTAGGCTCACTAAGGTCAGTATAGCCAAAGTTCAGATTAATGGGTTCTGATATAGTATGGGTTTACTGTATTAACCCCTAAACCGCGGGGTTGTTTTCGCTTGACTTGAATGTCCCGCGGGCATATTCGCGCTCCTACAGACTCTCTACAAATATTTGCCAAAAATCAGTTATTAGTCCTAGAATATTAAAATTACATATGCATATGGCACATACCTTCAGCTTTCTCCTGGGATGTTTGTTGAGCCTTCGTCGAGTACCGTAGGACTTGTGGAGACCTCTGAATTTGGGTAACGAAGTCTCCACTTTACACTTCCCGACAACCCGTAATATGATTACCACAGGCTGATAATATCACTAGAAACACTATTCTATGATTCTCAAATAGGTTGGAATCCATACTCCAAAAAAAAAAACACTGTGAAAGCAATAAAAAATTACAAGCGCGTATGACCTTCCCACTTGCGCTGGTTCGCCGCTGGTGTTCTGTCATTTTTTATTCATAAAAACACTCACACTTTATATTTCTATTACTATATAACACTTATATATATCTACAGTCTTTATCCATAAGTTTCCTTCAGTAATAGTAGTTTATTGTCACTGTAGGCATTCAATTTCTCTTTCAGTAAAATACGTAGCATTCACTTTCTCGTCCTGTATACTAGCCTTGAGAGTGAATTTGTCACTTTCACTTCCACTTTCATAACTCATAGTATTCATACATGCTAGAGTGAAACTTTCACTTTCATTACTCCTAGTATAGATACTCGTATTCTTATATTACTACTCATTTACATTTCTATTTACATTCTCTATTTTATTTACAGTAGAACCCCATTCATCCGGAAGTTAAAAAAACAGCAGTTTTAAAAAACCGGCAAATTCAGAGTGTATAAAAATGTTTGACTAGCGAAAAAAATAAATAAATCAATTTGAATTTTGTGCGCTTCCATGGCCGCACCGGGTGGATGGTTCTAGTCTGTGCTGGGTAGGTGGTTCTAGGTTGCGCTGGGTGAATGGCTGCACATGTGGATGACCTTGTACAGCACAAAGCGGCGCGACCTTTGTCTGCACTGTCACCGACCCGAGTAGGTCACAGCTGCCGCTCCGCTACTACCTCCGTGTTTTGTGCCGCTTTTACAAGACAAGTCTATCATAAAATCATCCAGCAATGTCTAAGGATGATTCTAACAAGAGAAAAAGGGTGGTGTTAACTCTAAAACAGAAACTAGAGATATATAAGAAAATTGAAAGTGGTGTGAAACGCAGTGTGTTGATGAAAGAGTACAACATCGGTTCATCCACCATTTACGATATCAAAGCAGAGTTGCAGACACCTAAAGAATTTTTCATGAAAACTGAAACATCTGATGGCATTGAAAAGCGACGAACACTGCGGTCAGCAAAGTTAGAGGACCTCGATCGTGCTTTGTATGAGTGGTTCCAGACAATGAGGTCTGAGGGCGCGTGCATTTCAGGTCCTCTGTTGATTGAAAAAGCAAAAGAATTTCATGAAAAAATGAACATAGAAAAGTGTGTTTTCAAGCGGTTGGTTAAGTCACTTCAAAATTCGTCACGGAATAAGGCAGCTGGATATCTCGGGAGAACAGAAGTCTGCTGACAGTCTCTGCAGAATAATCTGAATGCAAATTTAGTGCCCTTGTTTCTGAACACAGATTGACTGCAGAGCTAATATATAACGCAGATGAAACTGGGCTGATGTGGCGATGCTTACCAACATCAACTCTTGCATGTGGCCATGAGAAAGTTGCACGTGGATTCAAACAAAATATGGATAGAGTGACTGTGCTTGTCTGTGCAAATGCGGCGGGTACACACAAACTCAAGCTGCTGGTTATTGGCAAGTACGGCAAGCCATGGTGTTTTAAAGGGTTATCTGATTTGCCAGTTTATTACAAAGCACAGAATAATGCCTGGATGGACAGTGAAATTTTTCTTTGGTGGTTTCACCACGTGTTTGTTCCAAGTGTTAAGAACCATCTTAAGAAAACTGGTAAGCCAGAGGACAGTAAAGTGGTGCTTGTGCTTGATAACTGCCGAGCACATCCCCCAGCTGATCAGCTTGTAAATGGTAACATTTTTGAAGTGTTCATGCCACCCGATACAGTATTACCAGCCTTGTTCAACCCATGGACCAGGGTGTCATTCAAAACATCAAGATGATGTACAAGCGGGACTTTATGCGTAAAGTCCTAAATGCTGATGGGAAAATTGGTGAGTTTCAAAAGGAGTTCAACTTAAGAGAAGCCATTTACACTCTGGCAGTCGCGTGGAAAAATGTGAAGAAACAAACCCTCAGTAGGTGTTGGTGCAACACGTGGCCTAGGGTTATGATTGAATCAGAAAGCTCTGACGACAATGAACAATTTGAGGGCTTCCTGACCGAAAAAACATCGAGTAAGGATCTTCAGCAGGAGGTATGCGACTTGGCAGGCCACACTGTTCCCCAAGAAGAAGTTAGGGAGTGGTTGAAAGTTGATGAAAATATTCCTGTCACCCATAATTTCAGCACTGAGCAAATAATAGATGTAGAGATGAACAGTGGAAAACACCATGGACCAAGAAAGTGATGAGGAAGAGCCTCAAGAGACTAACATTTCATGGAGTGAGGGAATAAATGCAATGAACACCACCATCAAGTTTGCCGAGACGAAGCCGTTTTTTTCCTCACAATCCATAATGTTTTTGCACCAACTGAATAACCAGATGATTACTGAGAGGCGCAAGAAAATTAAACAAAGTGACATTAGAACGATGTTCCAGAAAGCTGCACAGCAGTCATCAAAACTGCCGCAGCAGCCAGAACCAGTGCAATCCACATCAGCTGTGGATGTGGAGGATGACCATCCAGCTGTCCTTCAACTCTAACAATGTTTGTAAGGATGAGTGAGTACTTACACAATATTTTATCAGTAGGCTGCTGAGTTGCATTATATGATATCGTTATTCTTACCAGGTTTCTTGCTCAAAAAAAGATTAGACTAACACACTGTTTCCCTAGTCACTTGCTCCTGCCAGCTTAAGTTACTGAAGTCACTTGCCAACAAAAACATCATTTATCTTAACTTATTGGTTTTGTAGTTCAGCTAGCATATGACTGTGCTTGAAAATTCTCAGTATGAGGCAGGATATCAACTGCAAAGTGGAATGCTTAATTAAATTTTCATTCAATGGGCTTAGGAATGAGGATGGGTGCAGGGAGACAGACAACAGTCGCTCAGAAAAAATGCATAACCTGCTCCTGACAACATTCGAATGTGTGTTCCAGCCAGCAGAGGTTCTTCTGTATTTTATTACGGTACTCCTGACACATTCAGACAATGTGTGTTCCAGACAGCAGGGATAATTAAGAAATAAATGTTTATGAGTCATCAGCACGGAAAAACATGCATTCGCCTGGCAACAATCGGACGTGTGTTTAAGCTTCAGAAATATACAGTATTTTATGAGCCATGTCTATGAATTCTTTCATTTATTTCATCCATCCATCATCCAATCCTACATTGCCCCATGAGGAGCGTAGGAGCCCGGGGCTAGGCAGTTGGTCCTGACATTTAAGATGAGAGTGACCAACCTCACTCATCCCTGAGTGGCATTACGTGAGCAATAAACCCCAACCACCCCTTGGATATAAACCTTCACTGGCTCAATCCAATTGGAGCGCCTTAATTACCCACTAAACCACCAGGTGCCAAAATTTGGTTATATGGTTACCACCCAACATAGTAAATAGTTTCCTGGTGTACAGGAAACTATTTGGCTTGTCACTCAGTGTAGAGTCACCCATAGGCAGAAGAAAGAGGAAAGAATGAAGGAATGAAAGACAGAAGAGGGATTGTAAAGTCATCCATAGGCAGAAGGACGAGGAAAGAATGAAGGAAAGAAAGATAGAAGAAGATGGAAGGAAAGAAGGATGGAGGAGAGGGCAGGGCAGACATCCGAGAGCAGCACTACATTGAGTGAGTGGATGGTGAGCGCCCCCACCTACCACTTACTTTAACCCCTTAACCCCAGGTGACGACATATGTAGTCATTACGTAAAAAGTCCCTCATCCTGGGTGACATGTCGTCGAAACAAATTTCAAAATACCCAGGCATTGGAGTGGCGGGATCATGTTGTCACACGATGTTGCCACCCTCACTGTTTCCATATACCACCACCCATGCAGCCATGCTTGCCATAGTCAGTTACCCTTTGACCATAGATAAGTGAACATGTCGCGCTGTCGCTCTCCCAGCCCACCACTCAGCACTTTCGACTGACGAACCTGACCCCTCAACTTCGACCCCTTATAAAAAGGGGCCAAAGAAGGGGAAAATGTCTGATCTCTCTCAAAAAGAAATATCTCAGGAGTTGAAGTATGCAAGTGCCATACTGGGGAGTGATGTGAGTGAAATGACTGACTCCAATAGTGACAAACCGTGCCTCTTTGATGCAGATGTGTCCCCAATTTACAGCCCTTCCCAGTCTTCAGCGTCATCAGAATCAATTGCATCATCGGAATCAGAGTCAGAGTTTTCCCCAGTGAGAAAAAGAGGTGTGGGGAAAACACGCATGGTGAGCAGCAAGTTGAGAGGCAGGGGAAAGAGGAGCGTGATGACTCGCGGCGCCACAGGGCATTCCAGCCACTCCTCACCACCCCGCACTCTACCTCGCCAACCATGAGGTAGAACAAAGGATTTAGGAGTGTGTGAGACCTTCTCGTGGACTGATGGGAATGATTTTGAACTGAATGTCCCTGATTCTGATCGAGCTGAGGCAGGGATACAGTCAGCGTTTCCTGTGAGTGAGGGGGGACGATTATGTGAAGTATTTTACTGCCTTCCTCGATGAAAATATTGTGCAGCACATTTGTGATGAAACTAATCAGTACGAGTCGCAGTGTAGGGAAGAGGGTATCGGTCCCCTCGGGTCTGGGAAGATGCGAGCGTGGACAAGTGTTGGCATACAGGAAATGTATGTCTTCTTCGCACTTCTCCTCCTCATGCCTCACGTCAGGAAACATGACTAGGCAGATTATTGGTTGGTGGATGACCTCATCTCCACACCACAATTTGGCAAGTACATGTCACGTGACCGATTCATGCAGATCCTGGGATTTCTGCACTTCAGTGATAACACCAAACCCTCAGTGACCGATCCTCTGTGGAAAATTAGAGATGTCATTACAATGTTCATGGAGAAGTTTGTGTCATTCTTCAAACCTTTCCAGAAAGTAGTAATTGACGAATCCCTAGTATTGTTCAGAGGTAGACTTCGCTTCGTGCAGTACATTCCTTCAAAGAGGCACCGTTTTGGACTGAAGTTTTATGTACTGTGCGATTGTGAAACAGGTTATGTGCTGGACTTCATCATCTACACTGTGACTGAGATAGACAATCTCCGGAAGGATGATCCCTTTGGCTTCTCCGGCTCAGTTGTGAAGGCACTTCTTGACAGGTACATGAGGGGGAAGCACATCCTCTATACGGACAATTATTATACCTCCCCACTGCTGTTAAAGTACCTGGTCGAGCACAACACTGGCTCTTGTGGAACAGTCAAGAGTCAAAGGAAACACTTCCCGACGTTCCCTGGAGCCAGTACTAGTCAAAGAGGTGACGTGCACCTACAGAAGTCGGAGAGGCTTCTGGCAATACAGTGGCATGACAAGAAGGTGGTCAATATGCTGTCCACCGTGCACAAGGGGGTCATGGTCGACAAGGGGAAGACAGACAGGAGGGGGGAGAAAATCTACAAGCCTGATGCCATGTGCGACTACAACATCAACATGCGGCTTGTAGATAAGAGCGATATGATGACGGGGGAGATTGACTGCCTGAGATGGACGGTGAAGTGGTACCGAAAGGCGGTCTTACACCTGCTGGATATGAGCCTACTGAATGCTTGTATCCTCTACAAGACCTAAGTAGGTTCACAAAAGCCTCCTTCTCTCAGGTAGTTCTCAAAGAAAGTGGTGAAGCAGCTGCTTGAGTAAATCAACGGGGTTCTGGTGCAACGAGTGCCAGGTGCCACTCTGTGTTCACCCCTGTTTCATGGAGTACCACACACTCCACTGATACTGAGAACAGACAGTGACCTCAATACGTAAAATATAAGTGCAAGACCAGACAGTGACCGAGTGATATAATTATAAGTGAACTTTTACTTCAGTGAATCAGCAGCATCTCCCTACTAATTAGTAATTATTTGTATGTAAGTTCTTTCTGTGCTGCAAAATTACAAAACGCGTGTATAAGTGAACATTTACTTTAGTGAATCAGCAGCATCTCCCTACTAATTAGTAATTACTTGTATGTAAGTCCTTTCTGTGCTGCAAAATTACGAAACGCGTGTACAAGCGATTTTGTGTGACAGTAACAAGCGATCTCAAGTCGCTTGCCTTCCCCACCCCCCACTCCTGTCTGGTGTCTACCTACTGATCTACTTACACTACCATTGGAAAGCCGAAGGTTAGTACTTTCATTTGACACCTAGTTTTTTATTCTAGGTTAAGTATTATTTTTTTTTGGTTAATTTTTTTAAAGTAGGAAAATTTGGCGATTATGCCCAGGTGAGCGGGAAGGCGGGCGAAAATATGCCCGGGGTTTAAGGGTTAAATAAATAGTGTGCTCCAGCAAGTGAACATTTATTTATTCCAGACCTACCTTTTGATAAGAGGTTAATGACTTTTCTCAGCGCTAAGAATAATGAAATAATATAGTTACTTACCCAAATCTGAGCAACAAATATTGGGTATACAAGGTGATACAAACATTCAACTCAGTAGAAATACGTGGTGGGACGGCGCCATGGAGTGTTAGGTATACAGTAGGGTGCCAAACAATGTTTAAATAACCTACCCACAGGAGTAGTTCTCACATCCTGTAGAAATACTTAACCGGCACTTTCAAATTCCCATTAGTGCCGGTTGATGGGGGTTCTACTATACATTATTTACATTGCTATTTTATTTACACAGTGTTATGCACTGTCACTTGCAGTAACTTATAAAACTATTTTCCACTGTTCACTTATATTTACATTCACTGGTTTCACTTGCTGTTTACACATTATTTACACATCCACTTGCACTGTTTTACTCACCAGAAAGATCGTAGTCACTATCTCTATCATTTTCATTGACAAATTAGCCAGTTGACATTCCACAGCAGTCACTTAGCCCTTTACCCCTTTCCACACGAGGTTTAGTAGGGGGTAGAGGTCACAGGGCCCTTTGCATGGGGTTAAAAAGTGGCGGAATTAGACAGGCACGAATCCGATGTGGTTTCACCTTGAAAGACAACAGTAAACTGAATACAGTGTGGCGGCCTAGCTGCCTAGGGGGAGTGCAATGCTGCCAATGTCAGCGTGGTGACAGCTGCAAATATATACACTATGAAATGAAGGTAAGAAATCTAGACAATACATAATAAATTAGGTAGTTCCAGGTGAATGTAAATATCACTTAGGTTTCTCCGTTCCTTTCTTATATACTGTATATTTTTGTTACGAAGATATATTGTACGGCATATTTCAAGGGGAAATAAACAGCGAAATTAGCGAACGAGTGCACGTGAGGTGTTGTCAGGTGATAATTAGCCAATTCCAGGTGTATGGCACTATCACTTACCTTATTTCTTTTTTGTATATATTATTTGGTATAAGAATAGGGCATAAGGCTTATTTCAATGGATGAAATCAGTGGAAAATTCCAGGGAAGATTTACTTAGCGTAGCACGGCCGGGCAGGCGAGAGGAGAGGATAATGGAGGGGGGGTAGGGAGGGGAGTCAGGAATGGGGAGAAATGGTTAAATTGTCAACAATGGATGGGAGTACAGATGAGATTAGCAGTGCTGACTAGTGTTGGACATTGGCAGTACTGATAGATGATACAAGCCACCACTTGAAAGCCTGGGCGAATTCAAAATAATACAGAATCACAAAAGTGATGCCCCGCGGTACGATCCCTTGCTCCCAAGCGTCACAAAAGTGACACCCCGCGGTTAGGGGGTTAACCCTTTCATGCACGGACTCCAATCAAGTCATTAAATACCATCCTGTACAACGCACCATGATGCACATCGTGTCAAACGAAGGAGGACACAAGTTTCCCGCCAATATGAATCATATTTTGATATGTTTTTTTTACCTGATTCGTGTCATAGTGCGCTTTACAAGTTGTTAAACAATCTAACGACTCAAACCACCTGCTCTTAAGAGGGTTAAGTTAGCCTAACCATGGAGTGTCTATATACTTCCTTCGTTTCCTGCACTGAGGATTCTCGACATATAGACACAGTTTTAGCTCCATTACCATTCGAGCCCAAACTGGATCAAGGCATCTTGTGATTCACAGATAAATAGATAGATATATACATAGACAGAAAAATGGGTAGGTATTTTAGTTTGGCTGACAATAATGTTCGACTTCACACTTGAAGACTTAAAGAAAGAACATTCAAACTAACACCTTTGCTACACGAGGTCTCCCTCTGAAGTAAAGTTGTCTGGCAAGAGCACGAATAAACTTTTTAAGATATCATCACAGCAAAAGACTTGGTGGAGACTTTCATCAAGAACAGACTCCCAAGCTGATTAACCCCTTGAATCCAGGTAATGTCCTTTTTCGGTTTACTCTTGCTGCTACCTGACAACTTTACTCAACTTAGGAAATGTCTCTCATATTGAAAATAATTATTAAGGTTATAACACATCCTTCCACCATGAAAGTTTCTCGTAAGCTGAAAACTGTACACGTGAAATGATGAAGACATCCTAAACTTCAATGGGTTAAAATCATCTGGAGATATGAAGACTACAACATATAAGCATATCATACTGAAAGTGTTCAGACATTTGATTATAGGACACACTGTATTTCCTGTTTTGCTTTTTGCAACCTCCAGATGATTTAATCAGTTTACGAGATACTTTTCAAGTTAAGGGGTTAGATAAGAGTTTTCAATGACCCCTTCACAACAAAAGGTCTTCCCCATAATTAATAGAATTGTCTGCAAGTAGCAAGAACAAACCAATAAAATGTGTCACCTCATTCAAGGAATTCACAAAGAGTTAGCAGTTCAATCACTCACCACTGGAATTATTCATAACAGAGTTGGTGGTCTGTGTAAGAGACAGACGCTTGGGGGAATGGTGATGGGGTGAAGGGACTGGGGGTGAGGGTAGGCCCATGAGAGGGGAGGGGTGCAGTCCACCCTCCTGTAGTCCATTCAGTAGGGTCTGTTGTGGGTCCTCAACACGTCGTCTGAAGGAACAGCTGCCCGTTAGATGCAGACAGTATATGTGTAAAAAAAAATAATTAAGAAAAAATAATAATTAAAAAAAAATAATAATAATAATAATAAAAATAATCAGTGGCAGTGACTGCCACTACATAGTTTGATGACAGAAATGAGACAGAGAAAGACAAGTTTTGGGTTGAACTGGATGAAGTACTATACAGCAGAAGGAGAAATGCCCAGAAATTATAAAGTGTTTGTAATGAGTGACATTAACGGGAGAGTAGGTACTGGTCTTATGTATGATACACAATACTGTACTTAAATGCACTCACATTTTCCATTTCCTCCTCATCCATCCTCACTGTACATTCACTGACTTCACTTCTCTCGAAGACCATAACTTTGCTCTTCCCAACATTCACCTTTAGATTCCGTTTCTTCCACACTCTCCCTAACTCATCCACCAAGCCTTGCAGCTCCCCTTCACCTTTGCTTAACAACACATATCCTCTGCAAACAACCAAGGTTGTTGATTTTTTTTATCATTTTTTTTTTAAATTTAAAACTTTTTCTTATTTTTTTTTTATTTTTTAAAATGAATATATGAATATACACCTTTATATTCTCTATATATTTGCTTAAAATACATACTGTAGTATTCTTGAATCATATTACATCATCTTAACTAACCTGGTAACATGTTTCAACCTGTCCTAGAACTGACCCTGCAGCCAATCAGCCACTGGCCAGTGTTACACCATCACTCTCTCTAACCTGATCACATCATGTTTAGGACATGTCCTGACTGAGACAGTGTGTAGTAGTTTGGCTCTTAACCACTCATTAATAACCCAACTGTCAGACAGTAGAGATGTCACTGACCACAAAACTTAATGTATCTGGTAGAAAAAGTGATCCAGTGTGGCAGTATTTTGAAAGAATCCCCTCAAAATATGGGAATGGATGGAGAGCTAAATTCAAACAGTGCAAATCTGAGTTACCGAGTCTAGTAACAAGAATGAAATTTCACAGAAAGAAATGTTAGCAGCTTCAAATGGAAGTATCAGAAGAGGATGTGAATGATCCAGGTATCTAAGTATACTTGCTAAGTTAGTATGGTAATTTTCTGAAAACTTCAATCACTCAATGCCAGTTTTGAAATATACTGCAGTTGGTGATACTTGTAATTTGTGCATATACCTTTTTTATTGTATGTATGTACAATATCATTCCTCTAGGTCACTGGTTCTCAACCAATAGGCTATTGCCCACTGGTAGGTCACGGGATGATTCAGCAGTGGACCACATTATCTTGTGTGACCTGATATGCCAGAAATGTTCAAGTGGCAAAAACAGGGAAACGTAAAGTGCATGGTATTTTTAACCCTTTAACCGCGGGCATTGTTTTGCCCCGACTGGCCTCTCCCGCGGGGGTTCCAGCCAAAATGTAAACAAACTTTAAACCTTTATAACTCTGCACAAAATAAATCTAGAGCAAAAAATAAGGTACCATTAGAAAGTACTAACCTTCGGCTTTGCAATGATGTAGGTTTCATGATTTCGTTGACTATCACTGGATGGGCAGTGCCATTAGAAGTGAGTGATCTAAAATCACTATTTTTTGCTCACACACCATTACCAAATGCCAACCTCATTCTGATAATAATACTATAAACATATATGAACACTGCACATACGATAAACACCCACTCTGTGTTCACTGAGGCAGGTAAAAGGCACTGTAATTGCCCACATGTCACTGCCACATCAGCGGTGTTGTAATCACTATTTTTCGCTCACACACCATTACCAAATGCCAGTCTCATTCTGATAATAATACTATAAACATATATGAACACTGCACATACGACACCCACTCTGTGTTCACTGAGGCAGGTAAAAGGCACTGTAATTGCCCGCACTTCACTGCCACATCAGCGGTGTTGTAATCACTATTTTTCGCTCACACACCATTACCAAATGCCAACCGCATTCTGATAATAATACTATAAACATATATGAACGCTGCACATATGATAAACACCCACTCTGTGTTCACTGAGGCAGGTAAAAGGCACTGTAATTGCCCGCACTTCACTGCCACATCAGCGGTATTGTCACTCACACAGCTGGACAGATACTGATGCGTGTTTGGTCAGGGGTGGGGTGGGGAGCCCGGGGGGTGGGAGGTGGGGGCCCGGGGGGTGGGAGGAGGGAGGTGGGGGTTGGCTGGAGTGAAAGAACTTAATAGCTACTCTCCCTTGAAACAATTGGCGCACGGAAAAAACGCGCGGTATTCAAAATATTCACAAACATTCGAGAATGACACCCACGGTTTGGTCCAGTTTTTGCAATGTCATTCAGGGATGACACCCGCAGTTAAAGGGTTAACAAGCGAAAGAATTATGATTTATGTAAGGGTCAAGACAGCACCTATAAATTTTTGTAGCACTATAACTTAAGTGTCTTTTTCTCAGATTTTGGTTTGGCACTGGCAGCAGTGTGCCAAGAAAATTTCTGAGTTCCAGAAATAGGCTACCCCCCTCCCCCCCCCCCAAAATCACTGCTCTAGTTGAATTAGTTTCAGTGCAAATAAAACTTTTTCAATCCCCATGGAAAAAAGAAGACAACAAGAATTATTTGCCACTTGAAAAATTTTTGCTGGTAGTGGTGGTGGTGGTGGTGGTGGTGGGGGGGGAATTGGAGAAACATATCAATCTATCTACGAGGTGCTACCCAGAAGTTCCAGTAATTTGAATGGAGGGAGCTAACTGTCTGCAGTTTTGCCTTTTGCCGCTAAGAGGAGTCACCAGCACCCCTTGTGCATCAGTGTGGCCCCGGTCGTGTCTGTGAGTGGACGTGTTGTTGAGCTATGCTTACTATTGTAACATGATGTGTATGTGGTTTGGCGGTTTTGCAACGGAGGACCTCATGGAACAAAGAACCTGCATCAAGTTCTGCTTCAAGATCAACAAGACAGCTGCAGAAACTCACCGGTTGCTTCAACATGTCTTTGGTGATTATGCCATGTCCCAACGCAGAACATTTTTCTGGTATAAGCAGTTCAAGGAAGGACGAATCAAGCGTGTTATGTTTGCAGCAATATCAAGTTGATGTTGACTGCTTTCTACAATATCCGAGGGATTGTTCACAAGGAATTCATCCCACCCGGTCAATCTGTCAGCGGAAAGTTTTACTGTGAAGTTTTGCAGCGTCTGAGGAAGAACATCCACCACAAACATCTAGAACAGTGGAAGAACAAGGACTGGGTTCTGCATCATGACAATGCCCCCGCCCACACATCAATCGTTGTCCGGCTTCCACTAACGTGGTAGTCCGTCCCCACCCAACCTATTCACCTGACCTTGTCCCCTGTGACTTTTTCCTGTTTCCTGAGCTGAAATTACGACTGAAAGGGCGTCGATTTGACTTGATTCAGGAGATACAGACAAAATCGCAGGATGTGCTCAAGACCATCACACCTGAAGCCTTCCAGGGATGCATGGACTCGTGGAAAAAATGCTGGAGCCACTGTATACATGCCCAAGGGGACTACTTCGAAGGCAACAATGTGAACTAGGAGGTAAGGTAACTTATTTTCCTACAATATTCAAATTACTGGATCTTTTGCGTAGCACCTTGTGTCTGTGTGTATATGTGTATATATATATATATATATATATATATATATATATATATATATACCGGTGAAGGTTTATATCCAAGGGATGGTTGGGGTTGATTGCTCACGTAATGCCACTTAGGGATGAGTGAGGCTGGTAACTCTCATCTTAAATGTCGGGACCAACTGCCTAGTGGGAGAGTAGGAGCCCGGGGCTAGGCAGTTGGTCCCGACAGTTAAGATGAGAGTGACCAGCCTCACTCAGCCCTGACTGGCATTACATGAGCAATCAACCCCAACCACCCCTTGGATATAAACCTTCAGCGGCTCAATCCGATTGGAGCGCAATAATTACCCACTAAACCACCAGGCACCAAAATTTGGTTATATGGTTACCATCCAGCGTAGTAAATGGTTTCCTGGTATTAAGGAAACCATTTAGCTTGTCACTCAGTGTAGAGTCACCCACAGGCAGAAAGAAGACGAAAGAATGAAGGAAAGAGAGACAGAAGAGGATGGAAGAAAAGAAGGATGGAGGAGAGGAAAGGGCAGACACCCAACAACAGCACTACAATGAGTGAGTGGATGGTGAGCGCCCCCACCCACCACTATATATATATATATATATATATATATATATATATATATATATATATATATGCAAAATGTGCTAAAGAACTTATCAATGAAACTCTCTCTCTCATTAGATGGATGGTCTAACATTCACAATGAGCCAATTATGTGTGTTACCGTGACAACTTCATATGGCCATATATATCTAGTGGATACGACAGACATAAGTGGCCAACCTCATACAGCTGAATATCTTGATGACGTCACAAAATCAATTCAGAAACATTAAGATCTTGGCTGTCAGGCTGGTGGTGTTGTAACAGATAATGCACCAATGTCAACAAGATGAGTAAACAATTAGATCAAGAAAATGAACTAAAACTGTTAACATATGGCTGCACTGCACATATTCTAAATCTTTTGGCTCATGATTTGGAAATTGGTAATATAAAAGAACACATGGTTTACATTGCAAACTACTTTCAAAACAATCACTATGCCTAAGAAAGATACCGACAGAAAGGTGGTCAACATCTTGTTATGCCTCAGGACACTAGATGGAACACAATATGTAACTGCCTGAAGATATATATAAAGAACTGGCCAGCTCTCAGGAAAATTTGTAAAATTGATAGGGAAAAGATTGATATCAAAGTCTGAGACAAGGTGTCCAACCTTTCACTAAAGCGGTCAGCAGAAGACCTACTTGCAGGACTAAAGCCAATAGCTGTGGCTCTAGACAAAATACAGAGTGATGAATGTACAACTGCTCATTTGGAAAGGATTATTCACATCTTTCACTAATGACAAAAATGCAATGAATGCAGTGAAAAGATATAATCAAGTAATAACACAAGCTCATCTTCTCACAACCTGATTCATCCTTCTCTTCAAGGAAAAGCACTGAGTAAAGAAGAAGTAAATACTGCAATGGAATATGCCAGTGAAAAATTTCCCTCACTTGCCCCAACCATTATGAAATTTCAAGCAAAATCCCCACCTTTCCATGCATTTAAATCCAATGATTCTGTGACCAAGACTATGTCAGCTACTGAATAGTGGAAGTCGCATTCAAGTGTATTGGACAGTGATGTCATTTCAGCAGTGCAGCAACTACTATCTGCAGTTGCTTCATCATCAGGCACTGAACAAGTTTTTTCAAGCTATGGACTTGTACATTCAAAATTGAGGAACTGCCTTGGAACAGAAAAAGCAGCAAAACTTGTGTTTTCGTTTAAAACCATGAGTGCACACACTGCTGATTCGTATGATGATGATAATGAGGATCAGGATACCTCATATAACCAAAAAGATATGTATATCATTACAGGAAATAAGAAACTTTGATTTTGTAAAAGATTTTAAATTTCTAACAAATCAATAATTCTGTTCTATTAAATAAAATTATGCCAACTGCCAAGTATGATGTTTTTAATTTGCTTATATGATTTAAGTGCAGGCTAGAATAATTTTCTTGTTTAAATCAGAGCCTGGGGAAAATAGCTTAGAATATAAGTTCAGTCCATTATGAAAAAAAGTTATTGGACTTCCTGAGTTTAATTTAATTTTATTATTATTATTAACTTTGTGTGAGAAAAATAGAATGTTGAACTTTTTGTTATCATGTTAAAGAAAATTCAGAAGGAAATGCTTCAGTATGTTGTACTGTATTTTGATCAGAAATTAAACAGTCAGCTAAGATGATGTGTTTTCTTTGTTTATTTTTCCCTTGCATATTGTTGTCCTGTAAAAATAAAATCTTGATTTAAATCAAGGATTATTTTTTTAAATCATTTGATTTAAATCTGCTTGATTTAAATCATACAACCCTGGAAACAACTGTACAGGGAGTTTCCAAACATTGCTCTCTCCCATTAGGGCTGCTCCAACATCCACTGCCCCACCTTGTATCTCTTTTATAACCCAATCCATATACACATTGAACAACCATAGAGATATGACACATCCCTGTTTCAATCCAAATTTCAAAAAGAAAAATTCACTCGGTTCACTATCCACATGCGCTGCAGCCTTAACACCCTCATACATACTCTTTACAGCATTCAACAACTTCCCATCTACTCCATATATTCTCAGTATAGTACAATCCCAGCTATCCGGTATCCAGACAAACGGAATACTCAGAACAACGGGAAAATTCAAGGGCTGGTAAAAATGTCAGTAAGTTATAACTGTGCGCCAATTTGAATGGACCGCCAAACCGCCGTTTGATTGTGTCACGCGAGGCTGGGTGAAGTCAGACAAAGCGAGATGAAGGCATTTCCGGCTAATGTAAATCCCTAGCAAATCCTCTTAACCACCCCTCCTCTCCCCCTCTTTCCCCTACTTGAATTCAGTCATCCTCCACACCCTCCAAAAATCACCACTCTGCGTTTTGCCACCAGACAGTAAACAAGCTCTCTTGCTATTGTGTTCCTTTGATAGACAGTAATTTATACACTCCAAAATGCCTAAAGTGCAAACTAAACATAAGAGTATCGTGCTTACCTTGAAACAGAAGCTGGACATACGCTACAGACTTGAAAAAGGCAAATATTGTAAAACACTAATGGCTGAATATAAATGTTAATAGGAATGAAAGTTTACTTTGTTGGAAGAAAAATAAATAAATAATATGCCTGCATTTCATACATACATCATTTATTTTATTTTCTGCAAAACAGCTGAGTGGCGGGTGAGGGGTGGAGTGATGAAGGTCAGGTGGGGAAGAAGAAGAACAGTCGGAAATGTAAACAAACTCACGTGGGGGCACAGGTGTCATGATAATTCTACAGTGCAGTCTTAACACATCATCAGTTCACTAATAAATGTTCAAGCTTTTATTTCTTTATTTTATTTTTCAATTTCAGTACATATAATGAATACAGTAATTCGGTAAACAATGGACCGGTGCAAAATGCAGTACTGCAAATTGCTAGACATTGCACACGTGCGTTATGACCATGGTGTGTTTACAAGGCAGTTTTTCAGGCGGAATCTCTTAGTGTAACCCCTAATGTGACTGGTGAGTACCTGAACTGTATTTACTGCTGTGATAGCCTTTGCATAGATTTGACTTGAAAATCAGAAATACGGGAAAAATCTGTAACCGGGAAGGTAAATTCCCCAAGCCACCCGGTTTACTGGGATTGTACTGTACTTTCCACAGTCCTTGTCTATCCACCCTGTCATATGCTTTCTTCAAATCCATGAAGGCCACATACAATTTCTTTCCCTTCTCTAGAAACTTTTCCACTACAGATCTAAGAATGAATATCTGATCTACACAACCTCTACCCTTCCCAAAAACTCCCTGTTCTTCTCCAACTAATTCCTCTGTTATTTCCCTAACTCTGTCAATAAGTATTCTACCATATGCTTTTCCTATTACACTAAGAAGACAAATGCCCCTATGATTACCACCAAAGGTGGGCACCAGTCTATTATTCTGCTACTCCGTTACTAACGAAGTTACATTTTTGAGTAACGGAGTAATGGACTCGTTATATTATTTTTATTCTGTAACGGACCGAGTAACTTCCGATATTTTCCTAGTCTGTTACCCCGTTACTTTTTGCTACGTTACTCCATTACATTTTGATTACATTTTGCTTTGCCTACTTCATCTGTATTGATGCAAGCTATTGGCCACTTGAATAACCAACAGCGAATAGCATGTGCTGATACAATGAAGCTGAGAGGAGCCCAGCCTAATGCGCATGTGCAGCAGTGCCCGGCCACCCGCCACGGTACCCAGTGTTGCCAATTTAGTGGTTTTCTCGCTAGATCTAGAGATATTCACTTCTATTTAATGGCAATATTTCACATCTGGCTATTAAAAATCTAGCTGTATTCTGGAGATTTTACGCAGTTTTGACGATATCATGATGCATTCCCTGAAGCACACCAACAGCATCCATAAATCAACCAAGTCCAAGGCACAGGACAAGGTCAAGGCCTGGCTGGAGGATATCTGGAAGAAGGATGACAAGCTGAAGGACATGCCCTTTCACAAGGAGCCAGCCCTGATGCGTGTCTTTGCCAGATACAACACAGCCATCCCTTCCAGCACCACCTTCTCCAATGGCAAGGATGCCCTTAGAGCCAAGAGAGCCACCCTCTCCGATGCCACCTTAGAGTCTCATGTTCCTCAAGATAAATAAATAATGTAAAATTTATTATTGATTGGTACGTGGCGTCAATGGCGTGGTAGTAGTTGTGGTAGTCTCGATGACGTATCATGTAGGTGGTTTTGGTAGTGTGGTGTGGTGGCAACTGTAACTGTGGTAGTTGTGTTGGTAGTGGTGGAAGGTGGTAGACTAGTAGGATCATGGTAGTGGTGCCTGGTGGTACTGGTAGATAGCAGTTATGGTAGCTGCCTGGTGTGGTAGTAGTGGTTATGGCAGTAGTGGTAGCTGCTACCTGGTAGTGATAGTGGACTAATGGTGGTACTAGTAACTACTAACCAGTATTGGTGGTAGCTGCTAAGCTGGTCAGTGGTAGTGGTGGTAGCCTGGTAGGTCGTGTCACTGGTGTGGTGTCGTTAATGGTGGTAGGTGGTGAGTGCCTGAGTGGTGGCTGACTGACTGATGTCGTGGTGTGGTGGTGGTGGTATTGACATATGTAGTGGTAGTGGTGGTATTGGTAGTTGTGGTACTATTTAGGTCCCAGTGATTCTGGTGAATGGTTCTGGTGTCACGTTGTGGAAGAACCTGTACTGGTAACTTGAAACTTCGCTGTGGTGGCAATGTTGGTACTGGTGGTAGCCAGTACTCCAGTAGTATGTTGGCAGTGCTGGTGTGATATGATATCACTGATATGGTGGGTAACTAGTAACTAATAAACTCTAATTGTGGTAGGGCTAAGGGCAGGTGTGTTAAAAATATAGCTAAAATATAATAACATTAAATAATTAAAACTTTAAAAAATATTAAAAGAGACTATTTAGTATACTTGTTTTTAAAATGTTTTTGTACTTATGTTAACTACTTTGCACAATCGTGCAAGTCACAATAAATGTAATGGATATATTTATATTTTAATTACAGACCAACTGCCAGCATGCCAAGGACACAGATGACATAAAGAAAGGTCAAGGACAAGGTCATCCCACCACTGGGCCACCAGCCACCACCACCCAATAGTGCCAGTACCAGTACTACCAGAATAAGTACAGTGTCATTGTCAGACTCAGAGCAGTGAGCACGACATCTAGTGATAGTTTTATCTCTGTCTGTAACCTTTTTTGTATTTCTTCCCTTTGTTACTTTCATTTTTTTTTTTTTTTTTTTAATAAAAGTAACTAGGTGGGGGTGCTCACTCTCCACTCACTCAATGTAGTGCTGCTCTTAGATGTCTGCCCTTCCCTCTCATCCCTCCTTTCCTTCCTTCCTCTTCTTTCTTTCTTCATTCTTTCCTTGTCCTTCTGCCTACAGGTGACTTTACACTCCCTCTTTTGTCTTTCCTTCTTTCTTTTCTCTTCCTTTTGCCTGTGGGTGACTCTACACTGAGTGATAAGCCAAATGGTTTCCTGTACACCAGGAAACTATTTACTATGCTGGGTGGTAACCATACAACCAAATTATGATGCCTTGTGGTTTGGTGGGTGATTGTGGCGCTCCAATCGGATTGAGCCAGTGAAGGTTTATATCCAAGGGATGGTTGGGGTTATTGCTCACGTACTGCCACTTAGGAATGAGTGAGGCTGGTCACTCTCATCTTAAATGTCAGGACCAACTTACCTAGCCCTGGGTTCATAAGCTCCTTACGGGGCAAAGTAGGATTGGATGATGGAGGGATGGATGCTACTTTTATATAATAAAATGAAATCAATGATTTTTCTTTTTTTTTTTTACTTTATTTAATATAAGTAATGGAGCAGCAAAGTAACAGTAACTTCCATTTCTGTTGTAAAGAAGTAATGGTGTAAATGATAACCAAGGAAGCTGAGGAACAAATGTACACATTAATCCCCCAATTATCCATCATAATTCAGCCAAGGCCCTGTTTTCAGATAATGCCATATCACGCTCCAACTCCACTAAAGGGGGTTCTCATTTCATTTAGAATTGCTCCAACATGATTGTCAGCCTAGGTCACTTAACCCTTTAACTGCGCATGGTGGTTTTTTGGAGGTGTCCATGGTGCACAGACATAGTAGTAAAAATGAAATTTCCCTAAGGCCAAATTTTGTCTTAGAAATTAAGAGAACACACACCAAAGCATATAGTAACAATATATTAGCTCAATATTTAACTTGGTAAAGCCATGGATGAACATCAGAGTGTCTGATTCCCTATTGGAATGTATTTATTTATTTATTTTTTTTTAAAGGCTCAAACATGCTTGCATGGGTCAGCCTTGGTCACCATGGCACTATATTCAAAATTCACCTGTGCAGCCAGGGCTGTATTGAGCAGTCGCACTCGGGACAGCCCAGGCTGTATAGAGCAGGTAACAGGTTAATGGCAGCTCTTCATGCTGCTCGATCATGGGCAGCCTCCCTATTCAGTCCCTTGTCCCTGAGGTTAAACTTTATGACTTCGTTCCAGGTCTTTTTCGGTCTGCCTCTTGCAACCCTATCCCCAACTTTAACTCTTCTCACTTTCTGCACCCAATTGTCATAATTCATCCTCTCCACATGCCCAAACCATCTCAATCTACCTCCCTTCATCACAACACCAATACACTCCAGTCCCATCCTTACTTTTAACTCTTCCATCATGAACCTAGTCCTCCCAAGCCTCGCATTCAACGACACATAGCACATCCACATAATCATTGTCAATTCTGTAAGTCTGAGCCTGCAAATATCCTCTTCTTTTACAGCCCGGTCTCGTTACCATATGGCATTACGCTCCTAACACAAGCCACATACAAAGATCTCTTAGCATGGTGGAAGAGCCCTCTCAATGTCAGAAGAGGGGAGAGCTCTCGGAACTTCTTCCAACCACTCCTCATTCTAGCCAAAGAGCTAGCTCCAGCCCCACCTCCAGCACACAACGTCACCCAAGTAACAAAATTCCTCCACATACTCGAGACTCACCAGCAAGATCAATCCTTTAACACCTGACAATCTCCACATGCCTTCCCTCACATACTGCACCCACGAAGTCAGCATTACGATGTCTGTATAGAAAGTATATGACCGTAGGCCCTAAAAAAAATAAATAGCTAACCTGTTGAGCAAGGAGACTGATTCCCCTCAAAGTAGATTCCTTCTGATCTGACACACATAGCCCAGCGTTCTTTCCACTAACTGAATCATTTTTCAAAGTCGGTTTTCAGTATCACCTGCAGGTGCTTCATCGCATACGTCATGATCTCTTCTCTTGTCTCAAATCACGAACCCTTCAGCAGAGTTTTGAGCTGGAGGAATAACCAAAAGTCACATGGAGCTACGTCTGGCGAGTAGGGAGCCTGCCGGACCTGCGGGATGTTGTGCTTGGCTTAAAATTCCTGAATCAATTGAGAAGAATGAGCAGGAGCATTGTCACGGTGCAGCTTCCAACTTGCCGCTCTTCTGCCGAAATGTGTCATGAAGACAATGGATAATGTGGAGGCAGTAACGTTGCTGATGCCTTGACCTTCTGGTGCATAATCATTTTGCACAACACCACAGTAGTCGAAAAAAACTGTCAACATGCAAGTACACTTCACATTGCTGCGGACCCGTTGTACTTAATCTGGCTGAGGCAACCCATTCTTCCACTGGGACAACTGTGTTTTGGTTTCTAGGTCATACCCATACACCCAAGTCTCATCTCCAATGATAACAGTCTTCAGAAAGTCTGGACAGCAATTTGCACATTCCAACATGTCTTGAGCAATGTTTATCCGAGAGAAGAGATCATGACGAATGCAAAGGAGCTCCTACACCAGAGTCCGAAAACCTACTTTGAAGAATGTTTCGGGCAGTGGAAAGAACGCTCGGCTGCATGTGTCATATCAGAAGGGTTTGAGGAGGATTAGCATCCTAGCTCAACAGGTTAGTTACTTATCTTTTTATGTGCCTAAGGTCTGATACTTTCCGAACAGACCTCGTATCTTGCAGTCTACTTCTAATACAGTTAACCCTTGATGCTCGAGGACTTGAAGCTCGTGGATATGATTACGTGCGGGTTTTTCATTCTGGTGATTAATAATAATGAATAGTAAAATAAAACGAAAAAATGTGGAGTTTGAATGGCGCGTGCATTTTGTGCATCATGCATCAATCATAACTCATCATATTTAACTACATTTTCAATCATTAATCTTCCTACAGCAAGGTGAATTAAGGAGAATGTATTGTACATTTATATGAACTGATGGGAATATAATGACATTACTGTACTGTGTGGTATTTTAAAAACCTTTTGTTGTACAATTTATTGCATTTTTCATTATGCTCATGCATGATCATTTATCGATATCATTAAAGCATCAGAATCCGTTTTCTTTATCGTGTAGGCATACTTTCAGTGTGGGAGAGAGAACTAATTTGATGCTCGCGGATCTCCCCTACTCTCAGGGGTCTCTGTTCCCTAACCCCCGCAAACATCAAGGGTTTACCGTACATACCACTACATCTCTTATGCATCCACCTAACGCAAACACTGAACAAGATGGACTTACTTCCCAAGCCCTTGTGGCAAACCACATAGGCCACTCTCCCTCTTCTCTGACAGTACTGCCATGAACCCGAGATACCATCACTTTAGTTTTATCTGCATTTACTCTCAATAATAATAATAATAATGATAATAATAATAATAATAATAATAATAATAATAATGATGAGAAGTATTATACTTCCTGCACAACAAGTTATAAAAACAGATAAATACCTTAAATAAATACAGAGAACTTTGGTAACTTATTCAAGGAACAAGCATAATACAATCAATCAATCAATCAATTGCCAGACGCCATAATCCCATAAGGGGTGGCCACTGACTTTGAGTTATTTGTTTTACGGGGAGGGGCACTAACCCTCCACCAACCCACTTGTTGACACGTAGGAAGCACGTATGGTTTGGTTATATGGTTACCACCCAGCGTTGCAAATGGTTTCTTGGCTTACAGGAAACCATTTGGCTTGTCACTCAATGTAAAGCCACCTGCAAAGGAAAGAAAAGCAATAAGAAGAGACAGGAAAGAAGGGAGAAATAGGAAGAGAGGAGGGCAGCCACAGAAAAAAATAAATAAATAAATAAAGGCTGAGGAAGAAGTAGGCAGCACTACATCAAGTGAGTGGATGATGGTCGCCACCAGCATAATACACTCAGGTTAAATGCAAAATGAAAATGACAAGGTCAAAATCAGCACTAAAGAAAAAGCAAAAACAAGAATACAATGAGGTAATGGAGAAAAAATTTCCAACCCACACACAAAAACCTATTAGTTAACATATACTCACTGCCTGCCGGGCTCAACAACAGACACCACGAGTACATTCTTCTCTAACCCTCTGAGGAACTTGTCAGTGCGTTTATAGTGTCGGGTTGGGTCAACCATTATCTCACAGAGTCGTTGAATCGTAAATGGAGCTCTGAAGATGGAGAAGAAAAATTATTTGAAAACAGTCACAGTATGTGTGGTGTTTGATTACATTAGGTGCTCACTTAAGTCTATGGTGTGTTGGAGAAAAAAAAAAAGAGGGGGGGAGTGGGGGGAGGTATGAATGGCTCATATATAAGGAGCTAAAAGCACGAAGACACTCACCTCTAACTTTAAAACTACATTGGCCCCTTGTTTTAAAGGGGTAATGTGGGAGACAAGGTTCCACGTAAATGGTCCCATAAGATATATTGTTATGTAGCTAATGTGGGGGAAGATGAGCAGAAATTTTCAGGAATTCTTATTATGGCCCTGCTGAAAGTTGCACTCCCGTCAAACACATGAATAAACACACACTGATCATTATTAGCCATAATAAATAATGACGGTACAGGAATAATAATAATAGTGGAATTTACACTTACATTGACACAGTTGTTGTTCTTGTTGCTCAGTCCAAGTTCATCTGATCGAGCACACTCACTGACAACAAGTAAGTAACCAACGTTATAGGGTTGCTCCACAGGCTTCCTACACTGCTGATAATGTGTCTGCATCAAAGTGTGACACATACTGTGCAAAGATCCATTACGTACATAATGCTGTGTGGGCCCATTCTACAAGCTGGGTACGTACCATCTGTGATTACACTTAACCCAAATCTAAGCTGGTAGCTGAGGAGGGTTGGGTGATGCCTGCTCTAAGCCTATCTAGGTTAATTTGATCATCTATATTTAAGGACACCTCCAAGGGATGGATGTCAAGAGGAGGATGGTGTTGCAATCAAGGCTTCATAGTCATCTGTTGGTTACTGCCCATAAATAGCACCGAACATGGTTCGTGAAAAAAAAATCGTGATGACAAAGACCCACAACCTATGCTATTTTTTCAAGCTGGTCTCTGGCACCATAGATCCAACCCCAATTTTTCCTATTATGACCCTCAAAATACATACATAATGTTATGGTAAGTACCAGAAACTCATGAAGGCTTGGTTAGGTCAAAAGAAAGAGATGTAAAGTAATATATCATCTGTTATTGTATATATGTACCCCAGAGAGAACTGAGGTGGGCTTGAGGTAAGAGGGTTCTGAGGCTAGGGGGTGAAGACCTAATGGTCTCATCCACCTGGAACTAACTCCTTGCATACCGCCTCAGCTTATTCAAGCAGAGTGAGTACATGTGTTTGTGCATCTTGGTGGGCTAAGTCTCGGGCTTGGCTCGGCTCAAGCACATGATAACAAAATACTGGCTCGAATAATGCGCTACAATGGCAGGAGTATAGCGTCATATTGTATCGCATATAAGCACTTTAGCATGCTTGCATGTGTCAGCCTTGGTCACCTAAAGGCATTTCTCCACAATGGTCAATCTCTGGCAGCCTCCCTATTCAGTTCCTTATCCCAGAGGTCACACATTTACGAGCTCATCCCGGGTCTTTTTCCAGCTGCAATGGCTAGCCAGCGATGTCTGCTCCAACCAAAAAAGTGTGGGACATCTTCAGTGCTAACTGCAGCCAGCACTATCCCACATGAGAACCTGACTGTGGATGAACGGTTGCTGGCTTTCACAGGGAGATGTTCCTTCCGTATGTACAAGTATATCCTGAATAAGCCATAGTACAGCATCAACAGTGTCCTGGTATACAACATCACAAGGAAGTAATTGTTGGCAGGAATCCCCTACCTGGGGAAGCAGGGGACGCAGCTGAGGGATGGGCAACACCTCAGCCACAACTTTACGAAAGAACTGACAAAGCACTATCACCAAAGCAACAGAAACATGACCATCGATAATTGGTTAACTTCTATGCCCCTCATTCATAATCTACTGTACACAGCTGTGGCATGACACTGGCGGGAACAGTGAAGAGGAATAAGAAGGAAATACTCCTGGTGATGAAAGACAAGGTGTCCTGCACACCAGGTAGCACTGCTTTCGTCTTCACCAAAGACATCACATTACTGTCCCAACTGCCAACACATGGTGGGGGAAAAAAAAAAAAAAAAATCCTGATGTCCTCGATGCACACCCAGCAGACTGTTGCCACCAGTGGGAAGTCAGAGGTGACTGAATTTTTCAACAAGACGAAAGGAGGAGTGGACAATTCGATCAAATGTGTTCCAGTATTCCTGTGGAAGGAAGACAGAGAGGTGGCCACGGCCACTGTGCATCTTCTACTGGATGGTGAATGCCGAGGTGATAAATTTAAGGATCATCTACACTGATAACATGGAGAAGGAAGGTAGTACATAGTGAAAAAGAAGGAATATATGGAGGAGTTAGTTCTGCAACTCCTCAAGTCCTGGGCTGAGCACTGCCTCACAGTCCAATCTTTATACAGTACCCTCGCGTCCAGCACGGTAATATTGTCATGCATGGGTCACGTGTTGGACCAAAAACGTGTTGGACTAACAATAGAGCTTATGGGGAAAAATGAATTATGTCAGCAACCCTCGGAAAAGTCACCCTAAATACCTACCATATACCTATACATATATTGGTACTATTGTAATTATAATAAATGGTACTGTGCTATGAATGATAACTAACCTTTTAGGATAGTGTTGGTGGGCTTGCTGGGAATGGAAGGTGGTATCCCAGGCTGTAGTTAGTCCTGCTGGGTCCCCGGAGGATGGCTGCTGGCGTCACTAGCGGGTAATGGCTGTTGCTCCTCCTCAACCTCCCTCATAAATCCTTCGAAATCACACTCAGAATCACTATCTTCGTCCACAGCCATGGAAGGTCCTGCTTCTGCCTGTCCTAGCCCTGTAATCCTTGGCAAAGTGCATGCTTCTCACACTGTTGCCAGAGCCCCGTCTCGTGACTGTGGAAAGTGATCGCTGTCGCTAACTCGGTAGAGAATAAGGAGAAGCAACTTTGTTTATAAACTGGTACGCACGCCGATGAGAAGGGTTTCAAAACGATTGATATTTATTCTAAAATATTAATATGTATTCAGTGTCAGGCTAAATGTTCAATGCTGTAGTACGATACATTCTCTGTCGAGTCGCCTGGGTTTTGGTCACACTGTTTTCCCTGTCGTATGCTCGGCAGGAATCCATCCAGATGAATTCCAAATGCCCGTGGTATCGTCAGCAATTTTACCACGTTACCGTTCCGATTTACCATCGTATCCTCGGCAAACCTGGTATGAAGTCCCGTGTGATAGCCTTCGGCTGCCAGGACCTTAAGTTTTTTATTATGATCACGTTGGCTTCATTCATGTCGTAGACCTTGGCAATGTCAACTTTCCTCTCCCCTTTCTTCTTCCTCTCGATGCTTTCAAGTCTGGTGGCCTGAGGGAGGTGCCGACGCTTCTTAGGGTTCTCAGAAGGCTTCCTAGGCATCGTGAGCAGGGTAAAATGCAGTAACAAGGGCAGAAAATGCAGCAAGAAAAAAGCACCTTCCAATGCAATTACCGGTATGCGACTGAGTGGCTCTGTGGCGGGAGAAATGTAAACAAAACATCACGTGACACCAGAAGCGTTTTTAATTGGGCGGCATCACGATCACGTCACGATAGCGGGCGGGGAAGGCTACTTGGTCAGAAGTTTTTCATTGGCTATCATCATCATGGGAATGTCCAGTATGACCGTGTTGGACCGGGGGTGATCGTGCTAGAGTGAACTCTGCGGATTTCGCCCACTTCTCGGAGCTCTGTGCGTGTTATGCTAACACACTCGTGTTGCAGTAATTAAATCGTATTAAATAATACTAACTAATTGCTCTCCGTGCTGGACCTGAATCGTGCTGGACTAACGCGTGTTGGACGCGAGGGTACTGTACAAGGGTTTTATTCGCCCATGTGTACAGTATTTTAAGAGAAGAACAAGCAGATTTTAGAAAGGGTCGAGGTTGTAATGATCAGATTTTTATTGTATGACATCTAATGCAACAAGCTAATGAGATGAAAATGCTACTTAGTACAGTATGTGTTTTGTGGATTTTGAAAAGGCGTTTGATAGTGTTTCACGAGAAGCTATGTTGAAAATTATGAGATTCTATGGTATACCAGAAAAGTTTGTAAATATTATCAGAAGCCTGCATGAAAGTACTTTTTGTAAGGTAATGGTGGGTGGTTCTTTGAGTGATCCATTTGAAGTTAGGTCAGGCGTGATTCAAGGAGGAGTTCTTTTGCCATTGCTGTTTGTTTTGGTTATGGATTATGTTATGAGAAAAGTTGTAAAGAGAACAGGTGTAGGAATTAACTAGAAAGAAAATAAGAAGTTGATGGATTTGGACTATGCTGATGATACTGTACTGATTTGCGGAAGTATTTACGAGATGCAGAGGGTGCTTGATTGTCTGGTGGAGGAATGAGAAAAAGTGGGATTGGTAATAAATTGTGGAAAGACTGAAATTAGTAATATGAACATGGTGAACCAAATCAATTGTGTAACTGGAAATAATGTGGTGAAGAATGTAGAAAACTTTAACCCCTAAACCACGGGGTTGTTTTCACTTGACTTGAATGTCCCGCGGGCATATTCGCGCTCCTACAGACTCTCTAAAAATATTTGCCAAAAATCAGTATAGTCCTAGAATATTAAAATTATATATGCATATGGCACATACCTTCAGCTTTCTCCTGGGATGTTTGTTGAGCCTTCGTCGAGTACTGTAGGACTTGTGGAGACCTCTGAAGTTGGGTAATGAAGTCTCCACTTTACACTTCCCGACAACCCGTAATATGATTACCACAGCCTGATATTATCACTAGAAACACTATTCTATGATTTTCAAATAGTTTGGAATCCATACTCCAAAAAAAAAAAAACACTGTGAAAGCAATGAAAATTACGAGAGCGTATGACCTTCCCACTTACGCTGGTTCGCCACTGGTGTTCTGTCATTTATTATTCATAAAAACACTATTATTCATAAAAACACTCACACTTGATATTTCTATTACTATATAACACTTACATATATCTACAGTCTTTATCCATAAGTTTCCTTCAGTAATAGTAGTTTATTGTCACTGCAGGCATTCAATTTCTCTTTCAGTAAAATACGTAGCATTCACTTTCTCGTCCTGTATACTAGCGTTGAGAGCGAATGTCACTTTCACTTTCATAACTCATAGCATTCATACATGCTAGAGTGAAACTTTCACTTTCATTACTCCTAGTATACAGTATATACTCGTATTCTTATATTACTACTAATTTACGTTAAAGTACTTGGGTAGTGTGATGAGTAAGGATGGAGGTTTGGAGGGTGAAGTGCTTGAAAGGGTACAGGAGGGAAGAAAGGTTGCTGGTTCTTTGAAAGCAGTGATAAGAAACAGGGAAGTGGGCATGGAAGTGAAAAAGTTACTACATGACAGTATTGTGATACCAACTCTAACGGATGGAAGTGAAGCTTGGACGTTGTTGGAAGGGCACAAGTCAAGAGTGAGAGCAGTGGAAATGAGTTATTTAAGAGGAGCCTGTGGAGTCACATGGAGAGACAGGCTGACGAATGAGGATATACAGGAGCATTGTGGTGTGGATGTGGATGTGATAGGAAGCATTATGAGGAACACACTGAGGTGGTTTGGCCATGTGGAGAGGATGGAGGGTGAAAGACTGACGAAGAGAGTGTATGTGAGTGAGGTGGAGGGGGAAAGAGGGAGGGGGAGGCCGAGGATGAGATGGAGGGATGGCGTGGAGAGGTATATGAGAGAGGGGGGTGTGAGTTGGGAGCAGGGCAGTGAAATGGCGGGGGACAGGGCGACTTGGAGGCGATTTGTTTGTGGCCACCCCAAACGGGATTGAGGCGTCTGGCAATAGATAGATAGATTAATATTAGCAATTACTCTACCTATTTCATGGCTTCATGCATATGAGTACATCCTGTAATTCACATGATACTTTATGTAATACCATCTTTGTCATATCCATCCATCATCCAGTCCTATGTCACCCCATAAGGAGTGTAGGAATCCAGGGCTAGGCAAGTTGGTCTGACGTTTAAGATACGAGTGACCAGCTTCACTCATCCCTGAGTGGCATTACGTGAGCAATATTCCCCAACCATCCCTTGGATATATACCTCCACAGGCTCAATCTGACTGGAGCACCTTAATTACCGACTAAATCACCAGGCGCCATTATTTGATTATATGGTTATAAGTACAGTATTAACATTAGCAATGCACTGGTTGATGGTTGATTTTTTTTTTTTCTTTTTTTGTAAACAATTTATTTGGGTGATGAATGTGCTGAATTATCCTATTATATAGTTAACTGACAAACTGGGGTAAAAATATGGAGATATAAGCTTTCAAAGTTGCACAAAGAGGTTGATGGCAGCGCAAGCCTCCAGTGGATGTGACGTCACAGGCCGCCAAGCCCAGAGTCAAAACAAGACTGTGATCCTCACCCACGTTGTGTGATTGTGGTTCTGCTGATTAGCCAAGAGCCAAGCTTTGCTTCGTCATGGCCAAGTCAGCAAATAACCATCATTGGTGTTTTGTTTCCAATGTGCAAGAACACACGCAGAATCAAATCAGAAAAAAGATTCATCACTGTTCCAAGAGATGAAAACCAGGAGGATGTGGTGGCAAGCAGTGTGTCGGGAATACCCCATCACAACTGGCAACTCTGACTGTTGTGCAGCAGTTCAAGGAAGTACTGAATCGGCAGAAAATACTATAATTTTTACCACTATATAGGTTCATGCACAACTATTTATCTCAAATCCGGTCCAAAATTTGTGCTAATATGACTATTAACCCATACCATGCTGGGAGGTGGGGGGGAGCTGATACCCCTCTGTGCCAGCTGATTTTTTTTTTTTTTTTTTGGCTAAATAGGCTTAAAACATCAATATAAGATTGCTGGCACTAATAAAAGTAATCACTAAAGCCAGATAGTTGGTTGAATTGAGTCAGGTTGGTGCCACTCTACCTATAAAATCTTCGAGGTTACTGTGAAAGCAGAGTGGCTGTGAGCTTGTGAACCAATTTTGGATTTTTTTTCTTCTGGCTAAGTGAGCTGAATACATCAATATAAGATCCCTGGCACCAGAAAAAACAATCACCAAAGCCAGACAGTTGGTTGAATCGACTCGGGTTGGTGCCACTCTATCTCTGAAATCTTTGATGCTACTGAGAAAGCAGAGCGTCTGTGAGCCTGTGAACCGATTTTGGATTTTTCTGGTGCGTAAATTGGCTTAATACATCAATATAAGATCCCTGGCACTAATAAAAGTAATCACCAAAACCAGAAAGTAAGTCGAATCGTGTCAGGTTGATGCCACTCGACCTCTGAAATCTTCAAGGTCACAGACAAAGCAGAGCAACTGTGAGCCTGTGAAGACTTAATCACCTCCTGCGCTCATAAGTCAGTGTTGTAAGCATAGCAGAGAAATGTCTGAAGTTGGCGAGATACGATATTACCTTCAATTTCTTGCAGTAACTTCTCAGTGCTACAGGACGTAGATCTACTTCACCGATGCATTTCAAGGGGACATAGATCTACGTTGCTAGCATGGTACAGGTTAATAAAAAAATCAAGTTTCAGAGCTAAAATGTGCTGTTTGCAGATATTTACCCTTCAGATTCTCAACACGCATTGAGAGACTTCCATTTTGCATAAATATTGATTTAAAACACAAGTAAATGTATCTGCATTGTAAATCAATAGTTACACAAAACAGAAGTCTGTCAAGGCAAGTTGTCATGCTAACTTTAGCAAATTTTTGCTCTGAATCCTGAAATTTAATTATTGGTCAATTAAACACAAATTTTTTACCAGATTTCAGATAATTTTGTGAGTATGAACCTATATGGTGATAAAAATTATAACAGCCTAGCATGTACAGCTTAACATAACCTAAGAGTCACCTGTCAAGCAAAGCCAACCCTAACTTCGGCAACTGGTGGTGATGTGATTAGCTCTACAGATCAGACTGGCTGTTACTAAAAGGATGTTCAAACATCACCAGTATATAAGACCAAGAATTCTGATAACCAAATACTACACAGAGGTCTAGCTGTTGAGTCAGGCCTATCTAGGAGGAAAAAACATGGAAATATTTCAGTTTTTGTGACATCTTCCCTATGTATTACTGCCCAATTTCTGGGCTATATGCCCCTGGAGTTAGGACCTATCAATACTTATCCTGATTCTGTAGGACCGAGTTGTCCTACAGGTATCCCCTGGTTGTCACAAGGTTCACTGTCACTAGGAGTCTCTCTAAAACCAACAAAACTCTTCACTAAAGCACAAACATAACATACTTCATCTTTAAGAGAGCTATCACACTAAGTCTTATATACCTAGTATGATAATAACAGCTGAATATCACAGAAATCTTACTGACACTAAAGTATAATTCCCAGACATTGTGAATGTGGGGGTGGCTCTGATGAATGAGGGTGAGATTTGGAAGATTCCGGTGTTGCTGTTTGCTGATGATACAGTATTGCTGAGTGAAGACGAATGGGAGTTGCAAGGTTTGGTGAATGAATTTGGGACAGTGTGTAGGAGGAGGAATCTGAAAGTTAATGTAAACAAAAGTAAAGTTATGGTGTTTGAGAGGAATGAAGTCACAGAATGTACAGTAAGGTTGGATGGTGAGGATATGGAGAATGTGAGTGCTTGGGTAGTGTGATGAGTAAGGATGGAACTTTGGGGGATGAAGTGCATGAAAGGGTACAGCAGGGAAGGAAGGTTGTTGGTTCACTGAAAACAGTGATGAGGAACAGGGACGTGAGTATGGAAGTTAAGAAGTAACTTCATGATAGTATTGTGATCCCTACCCTGACATATGGAAGCGAGGCGTGGATCCTGCAAGAGGGGAACAAGTCAAGAGTGAGAGCAGTAGAAATGAGTTACTTGAGAGGAGCATGGGGAGTGACATGGAGGGACAAGTTGACGAATGAAGAAGTGAAGGAACGTTGTGGGCTGGATGTGGATGTGGTTGAGAAGATTAGGAGAAATACACTGAGGTGGTTCGGACATGTGGAGAGAATGGAGAATGAAAGACTGACTAAGAGGGTGTATGTAGCTGAGGTGGAGGGAGGGAGAGGGAGGGGTAGACCGAGGATGAGGTGGAGGGATAGAGTTGAGAGGTACATGAGGGAGGGGGGGGTGAGTTGGGGGGAGGGTAGTCAAATGGTGGGTGACAGAGCGACTTGGAGGTGTTTTGTCTGCCGCCACCCTTTGTGGGATTAGGGCGTTGGGTTATAGAAAGATAGATAGACGATAATCTCCAACCTTGATTGGCTATTTTTTTCATAAATATTAAATCAGAGAAAAAATAATGATATTCCAATTGATTATCAGTAACCATTTTATTACTTTATGTAACTTGTACACAACTGTCAACCAGTCCATTACTTGACTTATTATATGCATATATCTTATGACTTATATGACACTTTGTGTACAGTATTATGAAATATTTTAGGTTGTAACATTTTTAGTTACTGTAAGTTTGTTTACTTTCTGTATCATATATATTCAGCAAATGAATGAACAAATATAAAGCTTGTGGGCACTCTAACTTAAGTTTGGGTGGACAGACTCCTATGGGTGGGCAAATAAACTCGAAATGTGGGTGAAATGACTCGTAACTGTATGACTGTGTTACAGATTTTCACTTTTATAGAGTAGATTGATGAATTGTACTGAACTGAGATACTGTAATGAGAGGTGAATATGTATATATAAACCCACCTGGTTCAAACTCAGTAAGGAAGCAAAAGGATGGACAGCAGTAATTTGTAAGTTTATATGTATGATTATGGTACAGATCTTCATTATTTTAGTTCTTTTACTTAGTAATAATTAACTAATGACTGATGAACAGCACTGAATGGAGATACTGAAAGCATGTATTTGTGTGAGTGTGACTATATCAACCTAAAGTTTTAGTGGGTGTTGATTAAGAGTCAAAAACTTTTCTTCCTTACACGTGCTCTTCCAAAATTAATGTGACTTATAGTAGTTTCTTGTATGCCGAGAAATAAGGTATGCTTAAAACATAGCACAAGGACTGAAGTTAGTGTGTAATTTTTTAATTTAAATATTCATATATAACATACATGTACTACAGCAATTTCTCAATTATCTGTCATCACAATATCCAGCCCAACGCAATATCTGGTGCTCTTTGCCTGGTTCTATTAAAACAATAACCGGCAAAATTTGGCAATATCCTGCTAAAAATTGGGAAGTACTATGCATTTTTCGGCAGTGATGTTTATTGTCTGGCTCAGACACGGGACTCAACAGGCGTGCGTGCAAACCCCACAACACGCCAACCAGTAACAACTGTGGAAGCAGTCCACCCAATGCACCAAGTCTACCACTGATCTCTCGTTCTCTCCCATGGATGCCGTATAGTGAGGACATATCTGTGTGTTGCACATTTGCAAGCTACCCCTAGTACTGTTACTTAGTCTGTGGCTCCCTGAGCTGGAGTGATGTTTGTGGGAACCGTTTGTCGCTAGACTACATAGGATAAAGTGCACTGTACTGCACAGTGTACTACTCTACCCTCCATCGATGCCAACACTAAGTAATTACAGTATGATTATGATTATGTACTGTATTCCTGTACTACATAATACTGAATGTACTGTATCAATACTGTATTGTATTTTATGCTTGATTTTAATCTCTTACTCATGAGTAATATTGTTGGAATGTTATTAGGATAGAGGGTCAAGACGGATAGCTTAGGGTAGTGACACATCATCTGGCGCAACTTCAAATGGATAGCCGACTGAAGGTACTAACGCAATATCTGGCGTTTTGCATTATTTGGCATGGGGATTGGCTGAATTATGCTGGACAATTGAGAGATTACTGTATTTTTCTTCAGTTTTCCCATTTCGGGTCTGAAAAACCTAAGGTTAGTATTGGTGTTACCAGAAACAACAGCAAGTATTCTACAGTTATCGTAACCAGTGAGCAGCTTCACAATTCACCTGTAACTGCTGCTGTCACTTACCCAGTAAAAGTATCGAAGTGGTGGAGGAGTTTGTCCCGTGTGGTGGCAAACGAAAAGGCCGGAATATTGCCACTCTCACTCACATCTTCACCTCCACCACATGTCTCGTAGAACTCTGTCATAACCTGTGAAGCAGGCCACATCTAGAATTACATGCACCACATCAGAGAAAGCTGGGAAAACAAAAGTAAATTCTGATACATATATTAAAAAAAACACACACACACACACACAAACTAAACCCAGAGGCAAGGAATGATAAAGTTCCCATTCCACTCATTTTACATAAGAGAAATGTAGAACTGCATGATGATGCTGCAATCTGCCTAATACCAATCCAAGTTCTGTTTGCTCTCAATCTATAAAATATGGGAATACTGTATATCCAAAAAAGATGGCATTTTGTTTCATGTGGTTGTACTACATTCATCATCAACACCATCATCATCCCATCCTGTGTTCCCCCATGAGGTGCGTAGGAGCCCCGGGTTAGGTAAGCTGGTCCTGATATTTAACATGAGTGACCAGCCTCACTCATCTCTGGGTGGCACTATGAGCAATGAACCCTAACCACCCCTTGGATATAAACCTGCCCAAGCTCAATCCAATTGCAGTGCCACAATTACCCACTAAACCACCAGGCGCCATAATTTGGTTATGTGATTACCACCAGACACTGTAAATGGTTTCCATGTGTACAAGGGAACCATTTGGCTTGTCACTCAATGCACAGTCACCTGTAAAGAGAAGGAAGAGGAAAGAATGAAGGAAAGAAAGACAGAAGAGGAAGGAAGGAATGAAGAGAGGAAAGAGCAGTCACCTGAGAGCACCACTACTCTGAGTGAGTGGATGGTGAGTGCCCCCACCTACCACTAACATACTGTTCATAAAAAAGGGAAAAGCACTAAACTAGTCATGAACTGCTGTCAATATTGCTGTAATGAACTTAATCCAAATTCTCATTACATGACTGGCAGCTGTTATGGACAAAAGGCGGAGAATTATCGATAAGCTTGTGATAAAATATGAAAATCCATGACAGCTGAGAAAATTTTTAGCTCGTCAAATAATTTTGCTTCTCTTTTATTTCTCCACATTCTTAGTTTCTTTAACTGTTCCACAGCCTAATACGGTATATTTTGAGAAGAAAGTTGTTGTAAGAGATATCTGTATCAATGGCTACAGAATTAACAGTATCCTAAGTTTAGCTCCTCCACCTCGAAATGCATAAATGAACTGTGGTGGCAGGTAGAGGCAGCACTGGCAGGGACACATGAGTATGTTTTGGGATTTTGTGCAACCCACTGAAACCGACTTGTTCCATTTCAGCAGAACTTCCCTCCCTCTAGTGGTGAAGGGGAGCCTACATGAGGTGGCACTGTGCACCCCATGCAAGAAGAAATAACTGCAACTGCTACACTACAGCAACTGGGTCTGTGATTTCAGCATGGGAGTCAAAACTCCTAACCATCACTGTGTCCCATAACAAAGACCCGGCTTCAACCTTGTTGGGGGCTGTCTCCTGCGTGACAGCAACTGCTCCCTACAATTGTTTTTTTCACACTTGGAACATGCTTTTCTTGAAGGCCATTTCCCTACTCCTCACACTTGCTGGAGACACTGAGGGCATTCCTGTGCCTCAAAAAAGCTACATCGGCCCAGTTTGCTTCCTACACATCACAAGTACCAGATGAACTTCTGTATCTCTTAGATTGCTTCTTGCACAGAATGGATGCACACCACATGTACTTCACTTACAAATCCCAGGCAAAATCACAGCACATGGGTGTGTGATAGATGCAACACATCCACAAACACTCCTCCTGTCACACCAAACAATTTCCACCCACAACAGACACACACAACACCTTGAACAAAAAACACTGCATAAACATACTGCATTGCAATTAATTGTAGAAGGCCTCCATTCCAAAATGCCAGAAAATGAAAAATTTCTCCATGACTACATCATACATGTTGCACTCTTAAAAAAAAAAAAAAAAAATGCACATAGCAGAGTTCAAGCATCAGACAATATTGTACTTTCACATCTGCACAGATAGAACAGAAGGCCATGGAGGAGGCAAACATTCACACATCCATCCTCTACAAAAACACAACACAATCACCCTTCCAGAATGACACCACATTAGAATTAGTCACTCACTGTCAATTGTAGTAACAAACAAGACAGAAGTGTTAATGAATAGTGCAGAGCTCTCAAGAACAATCTTTGAGAGTTACTGATTCAGTGTGTGAAGGGACAAGGGGCCCTTCATAACCTAAGGTACCAGGGTGAGATGAAGATGTAGAGGCTGCAGTTAGAGAGAAGAGGAGACTTTTCCAGGAATGGAAAAGAGGTGGTAAGAGAGGAAAACTTTGCTCCCAGGCATGGGCCTGAAAGAAGGTATCATTTTGTTTCATTTTTTATGTTTCCAACATGCTTGCATGCATCGGCCTTGGTCACCTAACGGCTGCTCACCATGCTGCTCGATCTATGGCAGCTTCCCTATAAGGTCCCTTAACCCTGAGGTCACACTCAATGACCTCGACCCAGGTCTTTTTCAGTCTACTTCTTGCTGCTCTACCCCTAACTTTAACACTTCTCACTTTCTGCACCCAATTATCATCCCCCACCCTCTCCTCACGCCCAAACCATCTCAGTTTACCCCACCTCATCACACCAATACACTCCAGTCCCATCCTACCTCTCCATTCTTCAATTGTAAACCTAGCCCCCCCCAGGCATCGCACTCAGGGACGCATTGAACATCCACCTAATCATTGCCATCTCTGTTTGACCCTGTGAATATCCTCTTCCTCTACTGCCCAGGTCTCAATACCATACGGCAAAATTTGATTCTCAGAGACTTACTGGATGGCACTGAAAGGATGAATACAGGGTACAGTCATCTCGTTATACAACTCTTCAATGTGATAAATCGCTACAACAATAATTCATTAGTTATACCGTTTTTTGGAATAACGATAAAAAATTTGTCTCAATTTCACTAGAACAATAACTGTGACGGCCACCACCAAGAATCCCTTGCGGAAGTGTTGATGCCAATATTCGTGCAATTCTGTGAATGAAAGGCCATTGAAACACCACTGCTATCACCAAAGAACAGTGCAGGTGCTTAATAAGTAGTGCAGAGAGCAATATTAAGTGAAGTGATAGCTTTTTGCGCGTGGAATACTGAAACTTGTTACCTGGAAATCATGTCAACCATGTGTACACTGCCTCCCCAGTCAGATGACTAAGCCAACATAGCCGCCCAGTTATTGCACTTGCTATGATTGTCTGCCTTTCATTCCATTTTGCACATTAAAGATCACTGAAACACCACTGCTATTATTGCCTCAACAGTGCAAGTGCTTAACAAATAGTGCAGTGATAACTCTTTGTGTGTGAAACACTGAAACTTGACTTGGAAATCATGTTAACCTTATGTACGCAGTCACCCAGTCAGCTAACTGAGTCAAGTTGGCTGCCCAGTGTTAACATTTGCTGTGTTTGTCTGCCTTTCATTCCATTTTGTTCATGAAAGGCCACTGAAACACCACTGCAATCATGAAATAACAGTGCATAAGCATAACAAATAGTTCTGTGTGCAATATTAAGTGATGATAGCTATTCTGTGTGAAATACTGAAACTTGTGACTTGGAATTCTGTCTGGAAAGTATTCTACCCCCCAGCAGAATGCATGGTGCTGCTGAGGGGTGCTGAGGGCAAGCTTAAATGGGAAAGTTATTTTAGGTTTTAGGTTTTGCGGTCAAGGACATCCTCCCTACACCCACTGGACCCATGTTATATCAACCTCACTACAAGATAAATCATTAGGCGATAGATTTTCATTTGATGCAACTCTTTCATAGAGCAAGACCTGACTGTATAGTATTTAACCTGCAGATTGCAAGCCACAGCTCAGACTGGATAAAGTCACGTAGCAAGCCACAGCTCAGGCTGTGCTGGCCGCACATCACTGTTAACTACTTGACCCTTACGCAAACTTATGCATGGCGCTACGCAAAGATGGAGAGAGAGAGATATTTCTTTTCTTTTCACCAGATGATTCCCTGGATGTTTATCAAGTTTAATTTTTTTTTTTTTTTTTTTTTCACTACTCCCCTACTTACAGTAAACTTACGCATGACCCTACGCAAAGATGGAGAGAGATATTTTTTTTCACCAGATGATGCCCTGGATGTTTATCTTCAAGTTTACAAAAAAAAAAAAAAAAAGGTAACTGCACCATCCACAGGTTAAGGTAGCAAATCAGATAAAGAGGGAAAACAGGGATATCAGTGGTGAACAGTGTGTGAAGAATGATGAAGGATAATGGTGGACAGTGATGATATTAAAGATGTCTGGATTAACCAGCTGCTCATTGTGGAGTTTGACTGGAATAGGGAAGGTCTGGAGTCAGCAGATCCAGTGTTTGGATCTTGGCTTTTATTAATACTGCTACTGTGAGCAAGGCAATAGACAGGATGCAGTTGGGGAAGAAACAGCGGGTGTGTTTGGGTTGACTGCTGAAATGTAGAAGGCCTAGGGAGCTAAATGAGTGGGTTTAGTTCCTAATTTGTTATATCTGATTACATATGACTGTGTTGTCCCAGATGCATGGATGAAGATTGTGAATGTAATGTATAAAAGGGGAAGGCTGATGCCTTGGAAAGATGAAATTACAAAGGCTCATATAATGAGGGTAATGGAGAGAGTCCTACAAGGTATGAAGAGTGAATAATGATGAGATGCAGTTTTGGTTTTTGCCAGGCAAAGGGACCACTGATGCCATATTCACTGTCCAACAGCTTCAGTAAAAATATATAGGACTGAAAGGGGAGTCATACTTTGTTTTTGCTGATTTGAAGATGGCCTGTGACAGTGCCAAGGGAGATGGTGAAGTAGCAAAGAGAAAACTTGGGACTGAGGAGTGCATGGTTAGAGTGGTTATGGTTACGTACAGTATAAGGGTGCTCATACCCAGGTGAGAATGAATGAAGATTTAAATTATTAGTTTTTCATGAATGTTGACTTGCATCAGGGATTAGTCTTGAGCCCTTTATTGTCGTGGCACTTGAAGGTTTCTCTCGTGACTTCAGAAATGGACTCCCACGCTAATGACTTGTTGTTGACTGCAGAGAACAAAGGGGAGGTAGAGGAAAGATTCAAGAAATGGTGAGATGGAATAAGGCATAAAGATCTGAAAGTAAATGCAGATAAAACATGAATAATGATACAGTATCATGGGCTGGTAGTGGTACTGTCCAAGCAGAGGGAGTGTGGTCATATGCAGTTTGCCACAAGGGTGTGGGAAGTAACTCCATTTTGTGCAGTGTTTGTGACAGTGGGTGCAAAAGAGATGTAGTGGTATCAGAGGTAGACTGCATAATAATGTTGATTTTGCGTGTGCGGTGTGTCAGAGAGAGCATGTAGAAATTGACATGCGTGAAAGGACTGATCTCGCTATAAAGTCTCCTGGGTGTGTGGAGGAGTTTTGTTATTTGGGGGGACATGTTATGAGCTGGAGGTGGTGCTCTGCAGCTAAGCTAAGGCTGCAGGAAGTTTTGGGAGCTGGGCTCTCCCTCTGTGCTAAGGCATCTTTGTATGTGGTGTGTGTTGAGAGTGTAATGCTGTATAGAAATAAGGCCTGGGCAGTAAAGGAAGAGGATATTCGTAAGCTCAAATGTACAGAAATCTATCTATCTATCTATCTATCTATAGCCCGACGCCCTAATCCCGTAAAGGGTGGCCGCAGACAAAACGCCTCCAAGTCACTCTGTCACCCACCATATGACTCCCCTCCCCCCAACTCACCCCCCCCTCCCTCATATACCTCTCAACTCCATCCCTCCACCTCATCCTCGGTCTACCCCTCCCTCTCCCTCCCTCCACCTCACCTACATACACCCTCTTAGTCAGTCTTTCATTCTCCATCCTCTCCACATGTCCAAACCACCTCAGTGTATTTCTCCTAATCTTCTCAACCACATCCACATCTACCCCACAACGTTCCTTCACTTCTTCATTCGTCAACCTGTCCCTCCACGTCACTCCACATGTACAGAAATCACAACAATTAAATGGATCTGTTGTGTGTCCTTTAACCCCTTAACCGCAGGGATGTCGGGAATGCGCCTTAAACGTCACGTGGGAATAATCACGTTCTGACTTTTTAAAAATATTTGCCAAAAATCAGTTATTCGTCCTAGAATATTACAATTCGATAAACCCATGGCACATACCTTCAGCTTTCTCCTGGGATGTTTGTTGAGCCTTCGTCGACTACCATAGGACTTGTGGAGACTTCTGAAGTTGGGTAACAAAGTCTCCATTTTACACTTCCCAATACCCCATAATATGGTTACCACCGCCTGATATTATCACTACAAACACTATTCTATGAACTTCAGGTAGAGGAAAGGGCAGCCACCCAAGAGCAGCACAACATCGAGTGAGTGGTTGGTGGGTGCCCCAACCTACCGCCAAAAACTCAGTGCCAACAGCATCTGGTGTTCTCGGGCAGTCACCTATTCAAATACTAACCAGACCCAACGTTGCTAAACTTTGCTGATTGGACGAGGAGCAATGCAGTCAACATGGTATGACCGTAACCAGGAGGGGGGGGGGGAAAGCTAGCTGTAATGGATGCTTCCAAGTACAGATATTTGAAAAATTGGGAGCCTTGTGGTGACTGGTAACCTAACTTAATCTGATATCAAACAAATGACAACAGCTTTCAACATGGCTAGTTAAAATGGTCTTGGAAATACTGTATTTATAACATATTTTGGGAATTCACATTGTTTCAAGTTTGTCCAGATGAACTGAAATCCAGACAATAGGGGTCATGACCACAGAGGTTCAACTGTGATCATTTCTTCATTACATGATTATCTAGAAATGTAGTAAACAGATTCCTGAAGTACAGTACCACTCAAATTGTCACTCAAGAGTTAAGTCACCTTTAGGCAGAACTACAAGTAAGTGGATTGCAGACACCCCAATTTACCACTGGACGGGGGGAGGGGGAAGTGAAATGAGCTTAGTGTAAATATCAGATACTGAACTGGGAGAAGTGTGAGGTACCGTTTGCAAAAGATGCCTCATGAAGTGTCGGATGCGGTGCCATGGGAAGAGTGTGTCGCCCGTCCTGGCCACATGTCGCACATAATTCTCCAGAGTCTTGCTTACCACATCACTGCCCTTCTTGTCAAACTCTGCATATAGGTTTATTAAATATTAGTAAAAAAAATGGGTCTTTATGAACAACATCTAGCATGATGAAAATGCTAAAATGTTTTCTCCATTAATATAATTTTGTCCACAAAAAAAAAAAAAAAAAAAAAAAAAAAAAAAAAAAAAAAAGTGGGGCAAGGACTGGGTTTGGAGATGACATGAGGGGTAAGTTCTATAGGGGCCTGGTCCCCCCACATTATCCCAATAAGCAGTTCAATTCATCTTACAAATATTTTCTACTGTGTGCTTTTTCTGGACCCCCCAAAACTGTTTAAGACAAGGCCCAGGTTATGAACACAGAGTCTGACCTCGGTGGACTTAGGAATGCCAACAATCAGTCCCATTCAATCCTCTTCAAAGTTCTGAGGCTAGGCTACCACAGGCCAATACATTTTAGGATAAATGACCAGTCTACTCCCTCCGGAGTTATTACATGATCGAAAAATCTCCAATAAGCTCTTGTTGACTGAACCAATTGAAAGCTATATGGCCAGTAACAAACTGGATGCTGGGAGCTAAGTCCATAAGCTTATGGGGCAACATTTCATGGAGGCAGGCATGGGGTGGACATGGGGGGGAGGGGAGAGGAGTTAGTCCTGAAAATGCTCCATTTCAAGTACCTACAACTAGGTTAATTATAAATACTGTATTACACAAATGTATGAGTATAGATATAAAATAATTTATATATAAGCAATCTGTATGTTAAAATCTCCTGTTCAGATTTGTATTCACATGATAACTGATAGTAGGTAATGAATATCTATCAGAACAAACCAAAAAAATATCAGATTATAAACAATGATAATACTGTACTTTCTTAAAACAGTAATGTGAGGATTCAAAAAGTATTAACCATAATTTCCTTATAAGGTTCTAGTACACCATCATAAGGATCTGCCTTGAAAAATCAACTTTTGCCTTAAAAAAAAAAAAAAAAAAAAAAAAAAAAAAAAAGTTCTGGGGGGAAAATCCAAGACCCTCTGTCTCGTATGCCTAAGGCTATGTCTGGCATTTAATTTCATATACCGTACTGTACTAACATGGCTATTTCAACAGTTTTTATTCTATTCCTATGTCACGGAATTATTGCAAGGAGAGCTAGCCTATATACTTGTACATTAACCCGTCACGTCCCGACCACTTTCGCACCTCCAACACCCCCCAGTCCCGACCATTTTTGGGAATTTTTTTTTTTGGGCTAAAACCTCTGCTTTTGGTGAGAAACATCGAAAATTCATAAAGAAATCGCTCACCTGAGGTTTAAAATACTCGATACAGGTAGGAGTACCTCCTTACCTTACAGGGTTTTCTATCAGGCTGGCTGCAGAGAAAACGAGTTCTATGGGAGGATACCTATTCCACACCACTCCTAAACGGTATTTATTTATTTATTTGGTACGAATTTATATATAGTATGAGAGTATATTGGTTTTCAAACAGTAATATAGGCACTATAAGCATTGTTTCACTCACTAACTCATCACCATTCCTGACCTTCTTTTGCCACATTACCTGATCATCATTTCTGACTGTTTCTTCCTCTAATGCTATGTAAACTTTGTCCTCCACATTGTCATCGATTGGGGAATCACTCTGGGCCTGAATGTCTTTATTGGAGGTCACTGGTAACAAGTGAATTGCCGAGACAATGGCGTGCGGGGGGGGGGGGGGGGTTATGCGGTGTAAGGCATTGTCCCTGCTTGGCATCTTGTAGAGCAATAGAGGAAGGTGTCCCGTGTATACTTACGAAAAATCATGCACGAAAATTGATAATTGTGCAAATTAGGGACCTTGCAATTGCAAAACGTACCAGTACGTCGACGGGACTGGCAAATGCAAAATGTTGCAACGTACCCATACGTCGACGGGACGTCTCGGGTTAAAACAGGTACAATATAATTTTCTACCTACAGAATCATTATCATAAGTTTTAGAGAAGGAGCTATGGTGGCTAAATCAGCAGCACAAATGCCTTCACTCTGCATCTGTTTGGAGTCTAACATTCTAACGTTCAAACCGAAGTCATAATGGACATCTAAATTGGGTGCCAGATGTATGTCCTCCCATAAGCTTGCAAGTGTTTATAGCCCGACAATTTACTGATAACACAAATTTTCACATGCATCACTCTGCCTGAGACATCCTTCACCATTCACACTTGATCAGCATGAAAAATCACTCTCCCTCCCAGAAAAGGGTCCAGTCCTGCAGCAAACCTAAAATGGATTGACTGCTTTTTAGACCACTACATGAACTCTCTTTGGAATCATATGAATTTTGCTTTGTTTACCCATCACATCTTAGGTGCAAATCTCATAAATGAATCCCTAAATGAACTACACCCATACTCCAATATCCGGCACTATTGTGTTCCTGTGGGAGTGTTCGTTCAATGAGTATGTTGAATATCGAAGCAATTTTCCTCATGAGATACTAAAGAAAAGCCAGAGATGCATTCCAGACCCAAACCCAAACTCTTGTACGCCTTAATCAATAGAGACTGACACAGAAACGCTATAGGCAATGTTATTATCATCATAAACAATGCTACTGCTAAACAATGAGACAGTAAACATTACACGCAGGAAGGTAATGTGGGTGGGACGTGCAGTGTGATGCTTCTGGGCAACTGAGAGGCAGGCAGTTGGCAGCACACCATGCAGGGCTGGGGGTGGGTGAAGGTTGGGGAAGGAGACAAGCAGGGGTGAGGGAGGGTGGGGAGGATGGTGGGGGGGGAGGGTAGGCAGCTGGCAGTGTGCCAAGTGGGGGTGGGGGAGGGTGGAGGGATGAGGAGGGAGACAAGCAAGGGTGGGGGAGGGAGACAAGCAGGGGTGGGGGAGGGAGACAAGCAGGGGTGGGGAGACAGGAATTGAGAAAAGGCCAAACAGCCCTATTACCCACCCCCATAGCCTCACTCACAGTACTTGCTCACCACTCTCATGCACTAACTCACTCACTCACCGCTCTCACAAACATGGGAGACAAGCGGGGAAGGGGGAGGGTGGAGAGATGGAGAGGGAGACAATCAAGGGTTGGGGGAGGACAGGGGGATAGGAAGGGAGACTTGCCTGGCAGCGCTGAGTGTCGTGGGGGATGGAGGAGGAATGGGGGGAGACGAGAGAGGATGGTGGGTGGACGGGAGGACTGGGAGAGCTTCGTTTCAAACCTAGGGAGAGGTGGGATGTTGGACTGGAGAGGCAGGGTGTTGGAGCATCTAGGGGTATCATATATCCAGGTATACCCAATATCAGCACAGTAATCTCTGTACAGTACAAATGCATATGATAGTACTGTACACAGTACTGCATGTGTGTATGTACTGTACAGTACACTTTCATTCAATATGGGTAATCATTTCAATACCAAAGGCAGCCACCTTAGCCATGCAGCCCTAATGGGATAAGTTAGGTTTGGTTAGGTTAGGTTAGAATATATAACATACGGTATGTAATTTTGCCTTGGAAACACATTGGGCATATTTTCAATAAAATCCTATGCTAGTGCATGGGACCAAGGTGAAGGCTGCTGCCGAGAAGTTTGCACGCCTGCACAACGTGCACGACTTCAAGGTGACCAAGGAATGGCTCTTTCACTTCAAGCTTCCCCATGGACCTACTGGCCGTACAGCACACGGTGAGGCCTTGGATGTGGCAGCAGAGGAAGTAGACGTTTCGCCAGAAAGTGCAGCACCTGATCAAGGGCAAGGGCCTTGCCCTTAGTCAAGTCTATAACACCAACGAGACTGGTCTATTCTGTTGCTCCTCGCCCACCAACACCCTGGCTGAGGAAAGGGAGAAGCCTGTGCCTAGTTGGAAGTTGTCCAAACAATGTGTGTCTGTTTTGTGCTGTGCCAGTGCTAACAGGATGCACCACCTCAAACCCATTGTAGTTGGGCATGCAAAACAACCATGCTGTCTCTGTGGGTTGATGGACAGCCTGCCTGTTGTGTGGTACCATTCTGTGAAGACCTGGTTTACTGCTAAGATTTTCACAGATTGGTTCCACAGACAGTTTGTCAAGTCGGTTATCCGTTATCAATAGAAGGTCCTTTGTATCATTCACGACCAGGTGAAGGCACTCCTGCTCCTGTACAGTTCCCCTGTGCATCTGTCTGAGAAGGATTTGGTTGTGTATGACGGGTGGATTAGGTGCATGTTTCTGCCAACTAATATGACCGCTCTGATTCAACCAATGAACCAGGGTGTTATCATGGCTGCCAAGAGACTGTACCACCGGAGGTTCCTGAATGAGGTGATGGTGATGCTGAAGGACAAAGACGCGGCTGAGGACACACGCGGGAAGCAGACCTTGCAGAATCTTCGGCGTTAAAACCTGAAGTCCGCTGGGTTCAACTGGTCAAACACATGGAACGAAGTCTCCATGAAAACCCTCGAAAGAGGCTGAGCTCATCTTCTCCAGGGAATCGAAGCCGAGCATGACTTTGAAGGGTCTGATGTGGATGATTTCCACAACCACCTTAGTACAGCAGGACAGCAGGTGGATGTCGACGACGTGAGGGATGGCCTAGACAACGACGGGGGCGATCCTGGTTATCAGACCACATTTGATGAGATCGATGTTGCTGCCTCTGTGGGCACGGAAGAGGACAGTGAGACCAACGAGGATGAGGACCCTGACTTGCAGCCCTCCGCAACTCCTTCACTTCCTCGTCTCAGTGTCCTCCACGGTTACCTGGAGGGGGTGCTGGAGTATGTCGAGCACCTGCACTGTGACAGGGAGTAGGTGTCGTTCAGCCTGGCAATGGAGCTGCAGTAAGTTCAGGACACTGTCATCCTCCAGCAGAATCGTCGGTCCCATCGTAAGACCAGGATCGACCCCTTCTTCAAGCCTGCGACCCCCATGAGTGCCAGCCCATTCTCACCACCACCACCACCACCAGCTCGTTTCCCGCCTTCACCATCGGACCCGCAACCGAGCACATCAAGAGCCACTGAACCTCCATTGGACGTAAGTTTGCAGCTGTCTTCAGAGTCTCCTGAGGTGGGTAGGCCACCATCACTGCACCGTACGTCACCAGTCATCGCCCAGCTCCAGGAGGTTCAGGAAGAGTTCTTGGACATTTGTTAAGTGCGAATGTTTGCCACTAGACCACATGGGACAACTCTACACCTGCTGGAGGTGTGCAGGTTGAGAAGCCAGTCTGAAGTGCACTGGGTGGTTAAGTATCCCAACCAAATGTTTTTTGGTAGGTAACTTTAGGTTTCTTTCATAGTTTCCTTGGTGTAAAAATTTATTTAGGATATTCCCATGCATGTTTTGATGTCAAAATATGGCAGAATGACCTGAAAACAGTGCCAAAAATAGGAGGGGTACTATACATACAGTAGTGTACAGGCAGGGTTTCTATCTATAGCCTGACGCCCTAATCCCGCAAAGGGTGGCCGCAGACAAAACGCCTCCAAGTCGCTCTGTCACCCACCATTTGACTACCCTCCCCCCAACTCACCCCCCCTCCCTCATATACCTCTCAACTCCATCCCTCCACCTCATCCTCGGTCTACCCCTCCCTCTCCCTCCCTCCACCTCACCTACATACACCCTCTTAGTCAGTCTTTCATTCTCCATTCTCTTCACATGTCCAAAACACCTCAGTGTAATTCTCCTAATCTTCTCAACCACATCCACATCCACCCCACAGCATTCCTTCACTTCTTCATTCATCAACCTGTCCCTCCACGTCACTCCACATGCTCCTCTCAAGTAACTCATTTCCACTGCTCTCACTCTTGACTTGTTCCCCTCTTGCAAGGTCCACGCCTCGCTTCCATACGTCAGGGTAGGGATCACAATACTATCATGCAGTGACTTCTTAACTTCCATACTCACCTCCCTATTTCTCATCACTGCTTTCAGTGAACCAACAACCTTCCCTCCCTGCTGTACCCTTTCACGCACTTCATCCCCCAAAGTTCCATCCTTACTCATCACACTACCCAAGTACTTGAATGCACTCACATTCTCCATATCCTCACCATCCAACCTCACTGCACACTCTGTGACTTCATTCCTCTCAAACACCATAACTTTACTTTTGTTTACATTAACTTTCAGATTCCTCCTCCTACACACTGTCCCAAATTCATTCACCAAACCTTGCAACTCCCATTCATCTTCACTCAACAGTACTGTATCATCAGCAAATAGCAACACCGGAAGCTTCCAAATCTCACCCTCATTCATTAGAGCCACCCCCACATCCACTGCCCTACCCTGCACCTCCTTTACAACCCCATCCATGTATATATTAAACAGCCATGGAGACATCACACAACCCAGTTTCAGTCCCACACTGAGATCAAAGAACTCACTCAGCTCACCATCCACTCGCACCGTAACCCTAGCTCCCTTGTACGTACTCTTCACAGCACTCAACAATTTCCCCTCCACTCCATATATATTTAATACCTTCCACATACCTTGCCTATCTATTCTGTCATAAGCTTTCTCCAAGTCCATGAAGGCAGCATACACTTTCCTTCCCTTCTCTAGATGCTTCTCCACTAAACATCTTAGAACAAATATCTGATCTACACACCCTTTTCCCTTCCTAAATCCCCCTTGTTCTTCTCCAACTAGCTCCTCAGTCATATGCCTAACCCTATCAATGAGTATTCTACCATATATTTTACCAGTCACACTAAGTAGGCAAATACCCCTATGGTTACCACATACTTCTCTCTCTCCTTTTCCTTTGTATAAAGGAACAATTATACCTGATTTCCAGTCCTCTGGAACCCTTCCCTCTTCCCAAGCCAATCTACACAACTTCCATATCCACTCCACAACAATCTCACCCCCATACCTAAGCATTTCACCACACACTCCATCAATTCCTGGGGCCTTTCCCAACTTAATCTTCTTCATCGCTTCCACTACTTCCGCCCTACTGATCTCTTCCTCCCTCCTCTCATCTCTTCTTCTCCCAGCCATTCCCCAACCACTTATACTCGCACTGCTCTCACTCTCCACATTCAACAAATCCTCAAAGTGCTCCTTCCATCTCCTCAGTTTCTCTCTCTTCTCCACCAACAATCTATTATTCCTATCTTTCACTCCCCTACTATTTCCCCTTTCACACTGCCTTACTTTCTTTACCTCCTTCCAAAACAATTTCTTACTCTCCCTCCATTTCACACTCAGATTCCTCCCAAACTCCTCATCTACTTTCTTTTTACTCTCCTTCACCTGTCTCTTAACCTCCCTTCTCCTGCTCACATATACCTCTCTCTTCTCTCTCTCATCTTCTCCCCTACCTCTACTCGCTAACCATTCATTATATGCCTTCTTCTTTTGTTCCACAGCTCGTTTCACCTCATCATTCCACCATGCTGTCCCTTGCACACCCTTGCATCTCCTCCTCACTCCACAAACCACCTCACACGCTGCGCCTATCTCTTCCGTGAATATCTTACATACATTTTCCACCCCTTCCATCTGCTCTAGCTCATACCTTCCCAGTCTTTCTTCCACTATGCTCTTATACTCTGTCATTTTCTCACTATCTTGCAATTTCTCCACTCTTCTCACAGGAGTTGCTTCCTCCTGTCTTCCCCTTCGTCGGGGATGTTTAATTTTTTTTCTGCATAGTTTTCTTGGTGCAAGAAATTATTTTGGATAATGCTATGCATGTTTTGATGTCAAAATGTGGCAGAATGATCGGAAAACACTGCCAAAATAAGGACGGATACTGTACATACAGTACGGTAGTGTTTAGGTAGGGTGTTTTTCGGTTTTCAGTGTTATTTTTTGCATGGTTTACTTGGCGCTGAAATTATTTTAGATAATCCTATGTGTGTTTTGATATCAAAAATCTCAAAATATGGCAGAATGACCAGAAACACTCCCAAAATAAGGAGGGGTACTGTACATACAGAAGTGTATTGGCAGAGTGTTTTTTTGGTTTTCAGTGGTTTTTCTGCATGGTTTTCTTGGTGTTTAGCATTCCTATGTGTGTTCTGATGTCTAAATATGCCTAAATGACCAGAAAACACTGCTAAATTAAGCACAGGTACCGGTACTGTACAAACAGGCTAAGTATAGTTTGGAGGTGGGTATAGGTAAGGTCTGGGTATGGTAAGGGAATAGTGTTCATTATCCGGATGCTGCCACTACCCAGACATGCCTTTGGCTCTATTATGTCCAGATAAATGAAGGACTGTTGTATTATTTAATTACAGTACTGTACAGTATATGCATTTTACTCAAGATTAATAGAAAACATGAAAAAAACTGAATTTCTGCTCAGAGTTCTTGTACCATCAAAAGTATGGTAAACATTAAGCCCACTGATGGAACACTGCCAGAGTGTGAGTGTGTGTGTGTGCACTGTAAGACTTGCAAGCTTATACCAGTTCACCACAGCTCCTTAACAGAAGAGAGCTGCCTAGATATTTGTGTTGAGCTTCTTTCTAATCACAGCGATATAATATTATGGTCTAAATATTCCATATACAGGGTATTTACTTCAAGCATCTTACCTTTTATTACAGTCAAAGGACTGTGGGATAAGACCGTACTGGTGAAAAATAATTAGCATTACAGTGTTAGTTCACACCAATAATGGTGGAGAAGTAAGTGCTAAAGTCTAGGGTTACTGGGGAAAACAAACATTTATTTATTTTTCATCGTTAATCATCCAATTCTGATTATTGGATAATTTTTTCCTTCCGATATCGCTATTAATCAGCTTTTGCTTGCCAATTTACAGGATCATCAGGGGACAAAGCCCCTCAGTAAGGTATTGACACTTCTTCACTTTGGCTTTGACTGCTAATTATATATGATTTTTATTGTAAACATTTGTGTTTGTTGGTGTACGGACGTTGTGTCCAATTGGTGGGATTGGTTGTAGACATGTTGACAGGGGCATTCAAGCAGTTTTCTTCAATATCGCAAAGTAGCTGTTTGTTCTCTTCAGTATTTTTTGTCTGATAATTAAATGTTTGTCACCTGTGATACGTATTGTACTAAAATTATTTTCCTTAAGAACATAGGTTTAGGAGAAAACAGGGTATTATTTTACAAGCTGCCAATATGCAGTTCAGGGATATTACCACCATAAATACATAGTATAATACCTAAGGTTGCTAATAAACCCCCCATAACCCCATTCGCAAATCGATATTTACAGAGATATTGAATTTAATAATAATGTCCCAAAATACCATACCTTGGAAGTTAACTATGCCAGTCTGTGTAAAAAATGCATGCGTTTCTCCTTCCGTCCACTGCACATGCGTCTTCTAGGTCTGTTTCAGCCACTCATAAGCATACTTTTGCTCACGTGATGGTATTCTACCAATCAATTTCAAGCGCGCTCTTTGATTCATTCTGGGTTGAAAATTCAAATTCTCCTCGCTATGGCTTCCAACGAAGTAGGATGTGATCTGTGCACCGGGTGTGATTTTGATTATTTACGAGTTATGAAACGTTTCCAGTCAGTGGTTTTTTATGCGATTTGTGATTTTTGCCTTTGTTTTCTGTCGAAAATGCTTCATTTCAGCTCCTCATCCAGTCAAACTTCATGATTGGAAAAAGAGGCAAAATGAACCATTTCCAACAAAAATCTATCTATCTATCTATCTATCTATAGCCCGACGCCCTAATCCCGCAAAGGGTGGCCGCAGACAAAACGCCTCCAAGTCACTCTGTCACCCACCATTTGACTCCCCTCCCCCCAACTCACCCCCCCCTCCCTCATATACCTCTCAACTCCATCCCTCCACCTCATCCTCGGTCTACCCCTCCCTCTCCCTCCCTCCACCTCACCGACATACACCCTCTTAGTCAGTCTTTCATTCTCCATTCTCTCCACATGTCCAAACCACCTCAGTGTATTTCTCCTAATCTTTTCAACCACATCCACATCTACCCCACACCGAGTCCGACGAAGTAGGACGAGATCTGTGCACCGGGTGTGGTATTGATTATTTACGCATTATTGTTTCCACTTGGTAGTTTTTGATGCAATTTGAGTGATTTTTACCTTTGTTTTCTGTCAAAAATATTTCTTTTCAGCTCCTCATCCAAAATTCATGATTGGAAAAGAGACAAAATGAAGCATTTCCAACAAAAATGAAGGTCAAAATCACTCAAGTCTCGTCAAAAACTACCCGAAAAATATACTGCACAACCTGACCCATTGCATCTCTAAGGTAAGCATTCTGCTGCAGCAGGTTAAGTATGTCTGGTTAGGTTAACTGGTTGTGCAATATATTTTTCAGGTGGTTTTTGATGCAATTTGAGTGATTTTTGCCTTTGCTTTTTGCCAAAAATGCTTCATTTCACCTCCTCATCCAGTCAAAGTTCACGATTGGAAAAGAGGCAAAATGAAGCATTTCTGACAAAAATGAAGGTCAGAATCACTAAAATCTTGTCAAAAACTACCAGAAAAATATATTGTACTGCACACCCTAGACCATCGTATCTCTAAGGTACGGTAGGCATTCCGCTGCAACAGGTTAGGTTAGGTTAGGTTAGGTTAACCAGTTGTGCAGTACATTTTTCTGGTGATTTTTCATGCAATGTGAGTGATTTTTTGCCTTCTTTTTCTGCCAAGAATGCTTCATTTCACCTCCTCATCCAGTCAGAGTTCATGATTGGAAAAGAGACAAAATGAAGCACTTGCAACAAAAATGAAGGTCAAAATTACTCAAATCTCATCAAAAACTGCCAGAAAAATACACTGCACAGCCTGGGAGGTGTACTGGCAACTTGTAAAAATTTACCAAAATAGCATGAATCAATGCATAACTGTTGTCTAGTTTTTACATTTTGTAAAGGGTCCAACAAGCTTGAATACGTCAGCTTTGGTCACCTAATGGTAGCTCGATCTCTGGCAGCTTCCCTATTCTGTCCCTTATTCCTGAAGTCACTCTCAATGACCTTGTCCCAGGTCTTTTTCAGTCTACTTCATGCAACACTACCCCTAACGTTAACACTTCTCACATATATACTGCACCCAATTATCATCCCCCATACTCTCCACATGCCCAAACCATCTCAATCTACCTCTCCTCATCAAAACACCAATACACTCCAGCCCCCTCCTACTTCTCAACTCTTCCATCGTAAACCTAGCCCCCCCAGGCCTCGCATTCAGGGATGCACTGCACATCCACCTAATCATTAGTCATTTCTGTACATTCTGTTTTACCAAGAACATGAGTCTGTAAGAAAACACTCTGAATTACTGCATTGGCTAACTGTTAACTGTCCTCATATTTTACCAAAAAAAATTCGGTAAATTTCTACAAGTAGACAATACACCCCCTAGGTGGTGCAATATATTTTTCTGGCAGTTTTGATGCGATTCGAATGTTTCTGACCTTCATTTTTGTCGGAAATGCCCCTCACCAAACACAATAAAACTAACCAAACCAAACCCAACATACCTAACCTATCATAGAGGAGTAATAATCAATTTCCAAATGGGGTAATGGGGGTTACTGTGATCCTTAGGGACTATACTATACGATAATGGTGCTAAAATTCCAAAACTGCATATTGTCCACTTGTAAAACAATACCAAAAATTCTATACTTTACAATGCTAAAAAAAAAAAAGTTTTGGATTGGATACATCTATAATACACTGAGTTACGGTTTGCACACTCATGACAATGCACTCCTTAATTACCGTCTCTAGTTAAGTTGGGTTATTCAGTGGCCAAGCGTATACCATCACAAGCAGTATTATGGCACATCCAGGAGCCTACTCTTACTTAGTCAGATTATCAACATTAATGTCTGGTTACTCTGGTCATTAAGATAATAGCCAAAATATGATGACTTCTATGATGCTATCTCTGAATGAACCTAACATCACCTGGCATTAGCTGGATGAAATACGTACATGTCTACATAACGATGTTACATTGCTCTGAATAAAATGCCAGAAAGCAACCATGCCTGTGAAGATTTTTTTTCTTCCCTGACTCCTCTGCTGAGCAAAAACTGTTTGGTGTTACAAAGAATAAGTAGATGGGTGTGACTGAAATGAAATGCGGCCTTCAAATTACACCCACTCGTTTAATACGCTGGCCAGAATGTCACCTACGTCAGCTGATCCATTGTGAAACTGATTGAAAAGCTGAAACTATGATACCATCCACACCGGCTTATGAACCTCTTTCATTCACTATTCCTTTTATCAATCCGTTTCCAACTGCCAAAAGAGACAAGGAAAACCTTAATACTTGCTTTCTAGCTCCTCCAAAATCGTTTCCAAGTTCTCCATAATCATTAAAAATCAAAATTGTGGCACGGCGGTTGAGTCGGCCCTTCCTCCATCCAACTTGAAAACAAACAACATGGCGGATCGTCTCATGAAAGTCTTAATTATCTGAGCGATATCCTTTTATTTATTTTATTAGGAATCCTTAACTTATTCAGTAAGCAAGTAGAAAGCCAAATAATAAGATTTGTTAGATATGAAATTGTTAAATAACAAGTTGAACAAACCCGAACGCAAAAGACCGCGGGGCTAACATCTTCCTTTGGGTACGTTTGGGTACAATATAAAACACGGAATCTATTGATATTTAGCTGCTGCAGAAGAGAAACAACTGACACAGTAAGATTAAAGGCAGTTCACTTGCATTATTTGACGTCTATTACATTGCAAGGTCAAAACATGAAACGTAAATCCGCCAAATTTGAAAAAAAAAAAAAAAAGTATGTTCTTTGTTAGAAATGTTTATTGTTGTAAATGTTATGCGGTGTTTTTAGGTAGACTTCTTGTCATAGTAACGCTAGTTACTGAGCCCGGGTTCTCTTTCGAGACTAGAATACACTACAAGAAGAACAGGGCATAAAAATTCTGGTCATCCAACCTTACACGTATAATATCTTAGATTCATGGAACATTGAGCACAATGTGAATACAATATGGACACAATATACTATACCGACTCGAAAGTCACCATCTGGACAGGAGGACTCTGACAGGGCTACTGAAGTCTTGGGCTGCCTACAGGTGTCGGCCAGGTGTGGAAGGGGTCCCGTCAGGTGTGCCTTCCCTCAGGGGGCACGGGACTACTCTCAGGGGCCGCGTCATCTGGAATGGGCTGCTGGGTGGCGTGGAGAAGAGCCTTTCCATACTGGGGCCTCAGTGGGGAGTTCGGTTCTCGGGGCTGGGACCGAATAGGGAGAGTAGGTGCGCTGACCTGCACCGACTCTGAGAAGTAGGTCGCCGTCCGTTGGGGCTGGGGAGGTCACGCCCTGGGGTCCTGGAAGCGCCCCTGGAAGTCCGAGGGCTGCGGTCTCTCTTGGGTCGCGTAACCATCAGGGGCTGCCTGTGGTGTCCCTTCCTTCGGGAGTCCGACAACGGGTGGTCTCATCCAGGCGCCAGCTGCACTGAACGGATCCCCGAGATCATGATGGGGCCTCGCCAGACCAGATGTAGCTCCTCCCGGGGGCTGCCTCTGTGGGGAGAGAGGGAGGGGTGTCCCACTCGGCCTCTGGATGGGTGTCCTCTGTGGGGAAAGACACAGGGGGTGAGGGGCGGGCAGTGACCATGCCCTCCTGGTGTGGCTGGTGGCTGTCACCGAGGTCCCTAGGGCAGCAGGTACGGAGCAGCTGGTGGCGATCTCCTGCCTGCTGGTGCGGCTAGTGGACATCACCGAGGTCTTGTCCCCTGTAAGGATTGCAGGTGAGGTGTGGCTAGTGGCTGTCACCGAAGTCCTACTCCTGGGAGTGACTACAGACGAAGGGCGAGCAGCGACCGTCCTTTCCTCAGTGCGGCTAGTGGCCTTCACTGGGCTCTGCGGAGGGGGGGATGCAGCTGTAGAGAGGTCTGTGGCCGCCTCTTCCCTAGTGCGGCTAGTGGCCGTCACTTGGGTGCTGTCTGGAACTGTAGTGTAAGCCCCATCCCGAACCTGGCGAGGGCTGGTCTGGCTGGAGAGTAGTTCACCAGCACTGTGTATCTCTCGTCAGGTCTGTTGAGGGGAAGAGGGGCACAAGGTAGTAGGGGACATAGGCCCATCCTGCCTGGGCCTTACGCGTGCCGTATGCGCCTCTCCGTGGTCTCCCCCTGGGGTGGGTGTTGCGACATACCTCTCGAGGTGTTTTGTTGGGTGAGGGGTCATTTCACCACCATCTTGGGGGGAAAAGTCACATCCCCATGGCTGGAGGTAGTAGGTGTCTGTAGTGGTGGTCCTGTGGGCTGGTGTGAGATGATGGAGGAGGGAGGTCCAGTAGGGGGTGGCTATCGGTGGTGTGCGTATGTGATGTATAGGGTGGAGGTCTGTGGTGTCATCTGAAGGAGTTGGAGTAGGTGGTGCATCCCATGGATGCGCCGTTTCTTGGCGTGGGCTGGGGCCCAGGTGATACGACATACCTTCACGTCTGGTGGTGGCAAGTCGCTGGTGTCTCCTGGTTGAATACTGGCGACCAGAGAGGTGGTCTGGGTTTTATGCAGTAGCCAAGGGCACGTGCAGCTCTTCTCCCGGGGGAGTTGGAATGGCAGGAGTTTCCACTGGGCCTGGTGTAAATGCAGTGTTATGGGGGATGTGTTGGGCATGTGGGGGGTGGGGATGGGTTGTCCTGGTGATGTGGGTGATACTGGGGGACTGCGTGAGGGCGAGGTTATGTATCTGGACAGCAGGCGCGAGAGGCGGCCGGATCTGGTTGTGGTGGTGGAGAGGGTGGGTGTGGGTGGCGAAGGGGGAGTGCAGCTACGTGGTGTGGTGGCTGGGTGTGTTGGTGTGGTCTGGGAGTTTGGTGACGGGGTGGTGGGGGTGGTGGTCGGGGAGTGGGCGTGTGGTGTGAGATGGGCTGTGGGCGTGGAGTGAGGAGGGAGAGGGGGGGAAAATGGTGTGGGTGTAGAGGTGGTGGTGGGTGGCAGGTGACATGTGGTGCTGGAGATGAGGCAGGGTGGGCAGGGGTGGGTTGGGGATCCCTTGGCCAGGTGGCTGGACTTGTGGTGGTGGTGTGGTGGTGGGAGCTGAGGTGTGAGGTGTGGTGGGGGAGTTGACCGGAGAGGAGGAAGTGGGTGAGGATAGTAAAGACTAGGAGGGTGTGAAGTAGCAGGTGTATGAGTCCGATGGGGAGTCTGGAGTGGTGAGTAGTGGTGAAGTGGTGTGGCAGCCGAGGGTAAGAGGGTGGTGTCGTCGGGAGGTGTTGGTTGGGAATGGGCATACGTGATGGTTACGAAAAGTGCGTGGGGTGGTATGGTAGTTGATGGTGACTTGGTAAGGGTTGGGGACGTGGGTAATGGTGCAGGGTCCCACGAACAGTGGTGAGACTTTGTTGGGCATTGGTAGTTTGGCCACTACTACCAGGTAGCCTGGTTTATAAGGGTTGGATAGGGCGATGTCTGGTTGCAGGTCCTGATGCTTCTGCAAATGATACAGTCGTATCTTGAGGTGGTGAAGGGGATCGGACGTAGGGGACGTGGAGGGGGGCTGGAATGCTGTCGAAAGGGTAGGAGGAGGTGGGTCTCTCTGAATACCCGTTCATGGGGAGAGATGATGTCGTTCTGAGGGCAGGAATTCATCCCCCACTGCACAATCTTGACGTGGGCCGACCAGTCTTCGACCTTGGTCTCTTCTATTCGAGCCTGCACCTGGTTGAGGAGGGTGCGATGGCTCCTTTCACATATTCCATTCCCTTGGGGCCAGTAGGGAGAAGTATGCGAGATGCGGTAGCCAAAGATGGTGGCGAGTTCTTGCCATATTCTTCTGGTGAATTCTGGGGCGCTGTCTAAGTGCAGGGCTTGGGGAATACCAAAGTACAGGAAGACGTGGCAGATGAGGGAGAAGGCCATGGCAACAGTGTGGTGTTCCTTGGCCAGACAGGCGATGAGGAATTTCGTGTATGCATCCACGAAGGTGATGATATACTTGTAGCTGGCCTTAGGTGGTAGGGGGCCTACTACGTCCATGGACACCAAATGCCATGGTTTGTTGGTGGTGATGCTTCCCGATGGGCCAGGTGTGTGGGTGATGTCCTTGCTTAGCGTGCAGGCCCGGCGGGCCTGGGTAACTTGTTTGGCTAGGTTGGAGGGGCCGGGCATCCAATAGGTATTGTTGAATACTTGCAAAAGTCTCTTAGTGCCGGGATGAATCCCGTTGTCTGAGTGGAGGTGGGTCATTGCATCAAGGGCGGTTTCGGGGTTGAGCACTATATCCCCCGACTGGGTGAACAGGTGATTGCCTTGTTGGTGGAGCTTGGAGAATAGCTGTGGAGGTATCCAGTGGGGATGATCTTTATTGCACCACTGCTGCAAGCGATTGGGTTTGATGTGGATGGAGTTGTTTAGTAGACGGGACAGGGCATCAGCGTTGGTGTGTAGTTTGCCGGGGCGATAGGATATCTCATAGTTAAACTCCTCGAAAGTTTCCCTCCACCTGACGAGTTGGGCGTTGTGGGTGCTGGACTGTTGTAACCACTGGAGTGATTGATGGTCGGTGATGATGGTGACGTGTGTACCCGAGAGGTAGGCTTGAAAGTGCTCCAGTGCCCATACGATGCCTAGGCATTCTTGTTTGGTGGCAGCTCGGTTGAGGCTCCAGCTGGCGCAGGGGATGATGTGCTCCTGCCCTTCTTGCACCTGGGCTAGGACAGTGCTGATTGCTACTAAAGACACGTCTGTGTATAGGTGGAAAGGCAGGGTGTTGTCAAGGAATGCGACGATTGAAGCAGTGATGAGCTTGGTTTTTAAGGTATGGAATGCTGTGATCTGCTCGTCATTCCAGGTGAAAGGCTCGCCCTTTTTGGTATCATGGAGGGGCTTGGCAATGTCGGCGAACCCTTTTACAAAGTGCCAGTAGTAAGAGGTGAGCCTCAGGAAGGCGAGGACTTCATGGACATCTCAGGGTAGGGAGAAATCTGTGATGGCATGCAGCTTGTCAGGGTCAGGTGCTATTCCTTCCTTTGAAATTTTGTGCCTCAGGAAGGAGATGGTTCATGCGGCCAGGATGCATTTTGATGGTCTGAGTTTGAGGCCAGCCTGGCGGATCCGTAGGAAGACCTTTTAAGGAGCTGGAGGTGGTCTGCCCACGTCTGGCTGAAAATGATTACATCGTCCAGGTATGCCAGGCAGATTTCCCAGGCGAGGCCACTGAGAACTGACTCCATTAATCTGGAAAACGTAGCTGGGGCGTTGTAGAGTCCGAATGGGAGGACATTGAATTCATAGTGTTTTCCATTACTGGTTGAGATTCAGAAAGCTGTTTTCCCCCTGTCATCAGGGTGTATGGGGAGTTGCCAGTATCTTGACTGCAGGTCCAAGGTGGAGAATCAGGATGCTCCATATACGGAGTCAAGGGAGTCGTCTATCCTGGTTAGGGGAGTGGCATCCTTGGTGATCTCATCATTCAGTCGTCTATAATCCACACAGAAATGCATGGTGCCATCTTTCTTCTTAACCAGAACGACAGGGGAGGGCCACGGGCTGGTGGAAGGTGATATGACACCAGCATCAAGCATTTCCTGGACCTGCCGGTCATCCTCAGCTCATTGTTTGAGGTTTTTCCCCCGTGTTGGTTGGCGAGTAGGTGGTACGGTGGTGCAGATTTCATGCGTCAGGTACATGATGTGGCCGTTGTCTGTTGGTCCTGATGCAAAGAGGCCTTGGAAGTCCAGGAGGAGGCGGCGGAGGCTGTCCGCTTGGTGAGGTAAGAGGTGTTCAGGTAGAGGGAGTAGGGTGGCAGGGGGGGAGTGGGGGTTGCACAAGGCTCGGCCTCCTCCATTTCTCCCACCACTAATCCTTTGGGCAGGATGAGGGGGGTGGTGGAGACATTTGTGATGCTTACTGCCCCGATGTGGGGGGGGGAGGAAGGTGGGGGACAGTAGGCAGGATGAGAAAGTTCCAGGTGGTAGGTTGGGGGAGAACATGACGGAGGTTCCGGTGGGCCTGTTTAGGTGTAGCCAGGCCTCGTGCTGAGGAGGGATTGTCAGGGCGGTGGCGATGGTTGCTGGGAAGGTGGGATATGGAGGAGTGGTGGGGGGTAGGGGCAGGGTGGAGGACATGGGGGGAGGGAGGGGGGGTGAGAAGGTGGGACGGGGGTGTGCACGTGCAGAGTGGCTAGGGGAGGGGTCTGGAGGCTTCTGGAACTGGAGACGTCGCTTGTGACAGTCGATGTTTGTATGTAGCTTCTGCAGGAGGTCCAGCCCCAAATAACCATCATATTCATGGCAGGTCGAGTCAAAAACGATGAACTTGTGTTGGTTAGAGACTTGCTGGTGGGTGTTGGCACGCAGGGCCCAGGTTTCCCCAGGTATGGGCAGGGAGCCATCCCCCACATCTACGAGATGAGCTGAGGCAAGGAAAAGCGGGCCGAAGGCCGATATGTGACAGGAGTAGAAGTGGCTGTATAGGCAGGACCTGGCCATTCCTGTGTCGACCAGTAGCCTCGCCTTTACCCCATTCAGTCTCATCTTGTTGTAGACTGGGGGGCGGTATGTTTGTGAGGTGGCCCCTATCACCGCTGGGAGGTGTGGGAGCAGGCCTAAAATCCAGCTGCTGAGGAATCTCGTCTTCCTGTGGTTCCATTTCCTCAGGGTCGGTGCATTCGGCGGATGAGGCATCGTCCTTGGTGCCCTCGTTATCCAGGGAAGAGACTTTTCGGAGCCCCTGAGTGGCTGCCCTGTGCCAGACAGCTTTTAGCTGCTCTTGGATGTTGTGGAGGGGACATCTGTGGCTGCAGGCAGAGAATTCCCATGGGTTGATGGAAATGAAGTTTGTATTTTTCTTGGGGGGCATCTTTTGGTAGGGTGTGCCCTGGGTAATTTGGGCGTTGGTGGAGGGCTTGCGTGGGCTGGGGGCGTCTGTGGTTTGTGGTGTTGCACCACCTTTTGAGAGAGGAATTTACTCACAGAGCTGATGTGCTGCGGGGTGGAGTGGGCAGCTAAGAGACGTCGTACCAGTTAGATATCTCTATCTAGGTCTCCTGTTGGGTCATGTATCGTAAAGTGTTCTCTGATGACGCTCGAGAGGATCCTCAAGAGTGTGTTAAATATGTGTTGTTCCTGGGTTGCTGCATCGGTTTCCAGGTACGAGGCAGTGATGAGCCGCCTGGCCTGGATGACTGTATTGTCCAGGTTGCCATCGTAAGTTAGGGTGTCAAGATGTGATAATGCTAAGACTTTCCACAAGGATGGCGTGGTTGCTTGGGTCATAATTTGGGTGAAACTCACCCATGTCAGCTCTGGGACGATCTTGGGTGCAATGCTTGCCACTGCTTTGCCCAGGTGAGGCAGGGTAACTGCTATTTTCTGCCTGTCATCTTCGAATCCTATGTCCAGGAGTGGCTTGACCATGGATAGGTATGTGTTAATATCACATTGCTCGGGGTCGAATTTGGGTAACTGCACGTGGGGTTTGGTTGCCATTTTGTTATATTTCCCTATTTTGCTCCTCTCTATATTCTGATCGGGTCAAGAACCATCGCTGGCCACCAGTGTTATGCTAGGGTGTTTTTAGGTCGACTTCTCGTCCTAAGAACACTAGCTACTGAGCTGGGTTTCTCTTTTGAGACCGGAACTAGAATACACTACAGGAGGAACAGGGCATAAAAACTCTGATCAGCCAACCTTACACGTATATTATCTTAGATTCATACAACATTGAGCATAATATGAATGCAATATGGACACAATACACCATACAGCATCAAAAGTCACCATCTGGACAGGAGGACTCCGGCAGGGCTACTGAAGTCTTGGGCTGCCTACAGGTGTCGGCCAGGTGTGGGATGGGTCCCGTCAGGCGTGCCTTACCTCAGGGGGCACGGGACTACTCTCAGGGGCTGCGTTGTCTGGAGTGGGGTGTTGGGCAGCATGGAGAGGGGACCTTTCCTACTGGGGTCTCAGTGGAGAGTTCGGTCCTCGGGGCTGGGACTGAATAGGGAGAGTAGGCGCGCTGGCCTCCGCCAACTCTGAGAAGTAGGTTGCTGTCTGATGGGGTTGGGGAGGTCAACCCCCAGGGTCCTGGGGGCACCCCTGGGAGTCCGAGGCCTGCGGTCTCTCGTGGGTCGTGTCGCCATCAGGGGCTGCCTGCAGTGTCCCTTCCTTCAGGAGTCCGACAGCGGGTAGTCTTGTTCAGGTGCCAGCTGCACTGAACGGATCCCCGGGATCACAATGGGGCCTCGCCAGACGCCATTATGGGGAGAGAGAGAGGGGTGTCCCATGCAGCCTCTGGAGGGTTGTGCCAAGCAAGGGACCCTCCTCTGTTGGGAAAAACACAGGGGATGAGGGGCGGGCAATGACCATGCCCTCCCCGGCACAACTGGTCGCTGTCGCCAAGGTCCCTAGGGCAGCATGTACAGAGTGGCTGGTGGCTGTCAATTGCCTGCTGGTGCAGCTAGTGGCCGTCACCGAGGTCCTTTCCCCTGTAAGGACTGCAAGTGAGGTGCAGCTAGTGGCCATCACCTGCTTGCCGGTGAGGCTAGTGGCTGTCACCGAAGTTCTACTCCCAGGAGTAACTGCAGACGAAGGGTGGGTAGTGACTGTCCCTTCCTCAGTGTGGCTAGTGGCTGTCACTGGGCTCTGTGGAGGGGGGAGATGCAGCTGTAGAATGGTCTGTGACCGTCTCTTGCCTAGTGCAGCTACTGGCCGTCACTTAGGTGCTGTCTGGGACTGTATTGCATGCCCCATCCCGAACCTGGTGAAGGCTTGTCTGGCTGGAGAGTAGTGCACCAGCACTGTGTATCTCTCGTCGAGTCCGTTGAGGGGAAGAGGGGCGCAAGGCAGTAGGGGACATAGGCCCGTCCTGCCTGGGCCTTGCGCGCACCCTATACGCCTCTCAGTGGTCTGTCCCTGGGGTGAGTGTTGTGACATCTCTCTCGTTGTGTTTCGTCGGAGTGGGCCTTTCAGTAAAAGCATACAGAGTGAATATACAACAAAAGGAGGTGATGGTCTTGCCACACACCTTAAGCAAGTATAGCTCCATACAGGCAATGGTTACAAAGTGCACAGGCACGGATTGGGGGGGGATGAGAGAGATGCCGCATCGCCCATTCTTCAGTACAGTGGCGATGCAACTGCGAGGCTGCCATCTTGGAACGGTCATACGTGTAATAGTGGTGCTTGTTTTAGAGTGAAATCACACTATGGAAATGAATGTTGTGGTGGTTGTTGTGGTGGCGATGGTTTTTGTGGTGGTGGTGGTTGTGGTGGTGGTAGTTGTGGTTGTTGTGGTGGTTGTTGTAGTTGTGGTTGTGGTGGTTGTTGTAGTGGTTGTTGTTGTGGTTGTTGTACTTGTTGTCGCTGTTGTTGTGGAGGTGGTGTGGGTTGTTGTGGTGGTTATTGTTGTGGTTGTTGTTGTGGTGATGGTGTGGGTTGTGGTGGTTATTGTTGTGGTTGTTGTTGTGGTGATGGTGTGGGTTCTTGTGGTGGTTATTGTTGTGATTGTTGTTGTTGTGATGGTGGTGTTGATGGTGGTTGTTGTTGTGGTGGTGGTGGTTGTGGTTGTTGTTGCTGTTGTGATGGTGGTTGTTGTGGTGGTGGAGGTTGTTGTTGTGGTGGTGATTGATGTCGTGGTGGTGGTGGTTTTGTGGTAGTGGTGGTGGTGGTGGTGGTTGTTGTGGTGGTGGTTATTGTGGTGGTGGCTGTTGTGGCGGTGGTTGTTGTGGTGATGGTGGTGGTTGTTGTTGTGGTGATGGTGGTGGTTATTGTTGTGGTGACGGTTGCAGTTGTGGTGGCGTTGTTGTCGTGTTGGCGGTTGCTGCTGTTGTGGCGGTTGCTATTGTGGTGGCGGTTGTTGTGGTGGTTGTTGTTGTGGTAGCGGTTGTTGTTGTGGTGGTTGTTCTTGTTTTTGTGGTTGTTGTTCTGGTTGTTGTTTTTGTGGTTGTTGTGGTTGTTGTTATTGTTGTGGTGGTAGTTGGTAGTTGTAGTGGTGCCTGTTGTGTTGGTGATTGTGGTGGTTGTAGTTGTTGTTGTTCTTGTTGTTGTAATGGTAGTGGTGGCGGTTGTGGTGGTGGTTGGTAGTTGTAGTGGTGGCTGTTGTGTTGGTGAATGTGGTAGTTGTAGTTGTTGTTATTCTTGTTGTTGTGCTGGTAGTGGTGGCTGTTGTGGTTGTTGTTGTTGTTGTGTTGGTTGTAGTGGTGGTTGTTGTGGTGATGGTTGTGGTGGTTGTTGCTGTGGTAATGGTGGTGTTGTGGTGGTGGTTGTTGTGGTGGTGGTTGTTGTGGGGGTGGTTGTTGTAGTGGTTGTGGTGGTGGTGGTGGTGGTGGTTGCTTTGGTGGTGGTGGTGGTAGTTGTGGTTCCTGGTTCATTTGAAACGTGAACTCGGTGGACTGCAGGCTTAAGTTTCCCTTCTCCTGCAGCCCACCATCCTCTTTTCGGGGGATAGGGAAGTAACTGAGGGACGCTTGCATGACCAGACAGCTGAGCTGCACGCGCTACTGGTTCCACCACAGATATATTTTGACGATTTTTACACCCAAAAGCAGCACAGTGTCGCGGCATTTCTAGGTAATGAGTGGTCAACTTTGCTTATTGTCAGGAACACAACACACCGTCTGCCTTGATCGTTTCAAGATGGCGGTCACAAAGATGCATCGAAAGTAGTGTCATGCGGCATCTAGGTTTATTTATATTTGAAATGCCCACCACGATGAGACACCACAGGGACGCCATGACACCTACCCCAGAGAGAGACCACGGAGAGGCTCTGAGGGTGTGCACAATGCCCAGGTAGTATGGGTCTATGTCCCCTACTACCTTGCGCCCCTTTTCCCCTCAGTGGACCCGACGAGAACTACACAGTGCTGATGCACTACTCTCCAGCCGGACCAGCCCTTGCTGGATTCGAGGTGGGGCTGATATCTCAGTCCCAGACAGCACCTGAGTGACGGCCACTAGCCGCACTAGGCAAGAGACGGCCACTAGCCACTCAACAGCTGCATCCCCCCCTCTGCAGAAACCAGTGACAGCCATTAGCCCCACTAGAGGAGAGATGGCCACCGCCAGCTCTTCTTCTGCAGCTGCCTCTGGGAGTCGGACCTCAGTGACAGCCACAAGCCACACCAGTAGGCAGGTGACGGCCACTAGCTGCATCTTGTCTGCCATCACTTCCCCTCACAGAACCTCGGTGACGGCCACTAGCCACATCTCATCTGCCGTCCTCTCCCCTAACAGGACCTCGGTGACAGCCACTAGCCTCACCCAGCCCACAGTCCTCTCGGGGAACAAGGCCCCTGTATCGGCCACTAGCCACGCCAGAGGACAGATGATGGCCACTAGCCGCACCTCGCCCAATAGGACTCTGGTGACAGCCACTAGCCACACCAATGGACAGTGATGGCCACTAACTGCATCTTGCCTTCAGTCTTGTCAGGAAGTCGGGCCCCAGTGACGGCCATTAACCGCACCAGCAGAAGAGAGACGGCCACTAGCTGCGCTAGGAAGAGAGCAGACACCACTCGTCTCTCACCCTCTGTGACTTCTCCTCCAGAGGACGTCCCTTGCTTGGCCCACCCCTTCTGTGGCCGAGGGGGACATCCCTCCTGTTGTCCCCACAGAGGCAGCCCCCAGGAGGAGCTACACCTGAAGGTCTGGCAAGGCCCCATTTTGACCCCGGGGGTTCGAGCAGTGCAGCTGGGACCCAGGCGAGACCATCCGCTGTCAACTTCCAAAGGAGAGGATGCAGCAGACCACCCCTGATGGCAACCCAACCTGAAGGAGACTTCAGTCCCCCGACTCACCAAGGCGCCCCCAGGACCCCGGGGTGTGACCTCCCCAGCCCCATTGGATGACGACCTCCTCACCAGAGTGGGCACAGACAAGCACACCTACTCTCCCTGTTCGGTCCCAGCCCTAAATACCGAACTCTCCACAGAGGCCAAACTAGAGAAGGCTCCTCTTCACACCACCCAGCAGCCCACTCCAGATGACGTGGCCTCCAAGAATAGTCCCGTGCCCTCAAAGGGAAGGCATACCTGATGGGACCCCTCCCACACCTGGCTGACACCTATAGGCAGCCCGAGAATTCAGTAGCCCTGTCAGAGTCCTCTGGTCCAGACAGTACTTCTGAACCTGTATAGTGCATTGTGACCAAATTGTATTCACATTGTGTTCAGTGGTATACGAATATAAGATAATACACATGTAAGATTGGTTGACAAGAGTTTTTATGCCCTGTTCCTCTCAAAGTGTTTTCTAGTTCCAATCTCAAAATAGAACCCCGGCGCAGTAGCTAGTGTTCTTAGGACGAGAAGGCGACCTAAAAACACCTAACATAACACTGGTGGCCAGCGGTGGTTCTTGACCTGATCAGAATACAGGGAGGAGCAAAACAGGGAAGTTTAGCAAAATGGTGAGCAAACCCCAAGTGCAATTACCAAAATTCGACCTCAAGCAATGTGATATTAACACATACCTATCCATGGTCAAACACTCCTGGACATAGGGTTTGAAGATGACAGGCAGAGGATAGCAGTTATCTTGCCTCACCTGGGCAAAGCAGTGGCAAGTAATGCACCCAAGATCGTCCCAGAGCTGACATGGGAGAATTTCACCCAGATCATGACCCAAGCCATCACGCTATCCTTGGGGAAACTCGTAGCATTATCATAGCTTGGCACTCTAACTTTCGATGGCAACCTGGACAATACAGTCATCCAGGCCAGGCGGCTCGTCACCACCTTGTACCCGGAAACCGATGCAGCAACCCAGGAACAACACATATTTAACACATTATTGAGGATCCTCCTCTGCGCCATCAGAGAACACTTTACGATACATGACCCAACAGGAGACCTAGATAGAGATATCTAACTGGTATGAAGTCTCCTAGCCGCCCGCTCCACCCCACAGCACATCAGTGCCGTGAATAAATTCCCCACTCAAAAAAACGGCACCACACCACAAACCACGGACGCCCCCAGCCCACCCAAGTCCTTCACCAATGCCCAACTTACCCAGGGCACATCCCACTAAAAGACGCCCCACCCCCAAGGAAAATACAAACTTCATTTCCATCAACCCGTGGGAATTCTCTGCCTGCAGCCACAGATGTCCCCTCCATGACATCCGTGAGCAGCTAGAAGCTGCCTGAAGCAGGGCAACCACCCAGGGGCTCGGAAAGGTCTCTTCCCTGAACAATGAGGGCACCGAGGATGACGCCTCATTGGCCGGATGCGCCAACCCCGGGGAAATGGAGCTGGAGGAAGACGAGATCCCGCAGCAGCTGGATTTTTAGGCCCGCCCTCGCACCTCCACACGGTGGCGGGGGCATCCTTGCAGAAATACCGCCCCCCAGTCTGTGATAAGATGAGACTGAATAGGGTGAAGGCGAGACTGCTGGTCGACACGGAAGTGGCCAGGTCTTGCCTCTACAGCCACTTTTACTCTCGTCACAAATCTGCTTTTGGCCTGCTTTTCCCTACCTCAGCTTATCTAATAGATGTGGGGGATGGCTCCCTGCCCATTCGAGGAGAAACCCGGGACCTGCATGCCGACACCCACCAGCAAGTCTCTAACCAACACAAGTTCATCGTTTTTGACTCGACCTGCCGTGCATATGGTTATTTGGGGCCGGACCTGCTGCAGAAGTTACTTACAAACATCGACTGTCACAAGCGACATCTCCAATTCTAGAAGCCTCCAGACCCCTACCCCCAGCCACTCTGCACGTGTACATCCCTGTCCCCCTTCCTCATCCTCCCCCCTCCTCCCATGTCCTGCACCCTGCCCCCTACCCCCCCGCCACTCCTCCACATTCCACCTTCCCAGCAACCATCGCCTCTGCCCTGACGATCCCCCCTCAGCACGAGGCCTGGCTACACCTGAACAGGCCCACCGAAGCCTCCATCCTCTTCTCCCCCAGCCTACCACCTGGATCCCTCTCATCCTGCCTACTGTCCCCCACCTTCCTCCCCCCCCCCACATTGGGGCAGTATGCATCACAAATGTCTCCATCACCCCCCCTCACCCTGCTCAAAAGATTCGTGGTGGAAGACATGGAGGAGGCTGAGCCTTGTGCAATCCCCCACTCCCCATCTGCCACCCTATCCCCTCTACTGGAACACCTCTCACCTCACCAAGCGGGCAGCCTCTGCCGCCTCCTCTTGGACTTCTAAGACCTCTTCACATCAGGACCCGCAGATGTCGGCCACACCGCATATCTGATGCATGAAATCCACACAACCGGATCACCTATTCACCAACCATCACGGCATAAAAACCCCAAACAACAAGCTTAGGATGACCGGCAGGTCCAAGAAATGCTTGATTCCAGTGTCATATAACCTTCCTCCCTCGTCGTTCTGGTTAAGAAGAAAGACGGAACCATGCGTTTTGGTGTGGATTATAGACGACTGAACGATGTGACCACCAAGGATGCCACTCCCCTAACCAGGATAGACGACTCCCTTGACTCCATATACAGAGCATCCTGGTTCTTCTCCTTGGACCTGCAGTCAAGATACTGGCAAGTCTCTGTATGCCCCGAGGACAGAGGGAAAACAGCTTTTTCAACCAGTAATGGAAAGCACTATGAATTCAGCATCCTCCCATTCGGACTCAGTAACACCCCCGCTACGTTTTCCAATTAATGGAGTCAGTCCTGAGTGGCCTCACTTGGGAAATCTGCCTGGCATACCTGGATGGTGTAATCATTCTCAGCCAGACATGGGCAGACCACCTCCAGCACCTTAAAAGGTCTCCCTGTGCATCCGCCAGGCTGGCCTCAAACTCAGACCAACGAAATGCGTCCTGGCTGCATGAACCATCTCCTTCCTGGGGCACATTATTTCAAAGGAAGAAATAGCACCTGACCCTGATGAGCTGCGTGCCATCGCAGATCTCCCCTTACCCCGAGATGTCCATGAAGTCCTTGCCTTCCTGGGGCTCACCTCTTACTACTGGCACTTTGTAAAAGGGTTTGCCGACATTGCCAAGCCCCTCCATGATATGACCAAAAAGGGAGAGCCTTTCACCTGGACCGACGAGCGGAATGCGGCATTCCACGCCCTAAAGACCAGGCTGATCACTGCCCCGATCGTCGCATTCCCTGACTACACCCTGCCGTTCTGAATATACACAAATGTGTCTCTAGTAGCAATGGGCGCCGTCCTTGCCCAGGTGTAAGAAGGGCAGGAGCACATCATCGCCAGTGCTAGCCGCACCCTCAACCAAGCTGAGAAAAGCTACCCTGCCACCAGATGAGAATGCCTAGGCATCGTACGGGCACTGGAGCACTTTTGAGCCTAACTCTTGGGTACACACATCACCATCATCACCGACCATCAATCACTCCAGTGGTTATGCCAGTCCAGCACCCACAACGCCCAACTCATCAGGTGAAGGGAAACTCTCGAGGAGTTTAACTACAAGATTTCCTATCGCCCTGGCAAACTACACACCAATGCTGACGCCCTGTCACAACTACCAATTTATTCTGTCCACGTCAAGCCCAATCTTTTGCAGCAGTGGCACATAAGGATTGCCCCCACTGGATACCTCCACAGGTATTCTCCAAGCTCCACCAACTGGGCATTCACCTGTTCACCCAGCTGGGGCATATAGTGTTTGACCCTGAAACAGCTCTCGACGCAATGACCCACCTCCACTTGGACAACGGGATTGCTGCTCCCAGGAGTGGCTGTAGCGGAAGTGCGGACGGTGGCCAACACTTCCTTCTCGGTGCATACAGTGGTCATCACCGTTGTGCTGCGGGGACAACAGCCAAAGAGCGGACGGTGGCCATTTCTTCCTTCCCGGTGTGTACAGTGGCCATCACTTGGGACTGTACTAGAACAAGTACCACCCCGATCCTGGCAAGGGCTGGCCTGGCTGCAGTGTAGTCTGCCGGGACGGCGTTCCTGCTGGTGGCTGAGTTGAGGGGAAGAGGGGCACAGGGTCGTAGGGAACCTAGGCTCGTCTCGCCCGGGCCTTGCGCGCCCCCTATGTGCCTCCCCATGGTCTCCTCCTGAGGTGGGTGTTGGGCAGTGGGTCCTTGCTGGGGTGGGTGTTGCGGCAACCCTCCCTGGGCTCGTGGGAGTGGGCACTTCATATATATATATATATATATATATATATATATATATATATATATATATATATAAATAATATATCGCCAGACGCCACAATCCCGTAAGGGGTGGCCATTTGACTATGAGTTATTTGTTTTACGGAGAGGGGCACTAACCCTCCACCAACCCACTTGTTGATACGTAAGGAGCACGTATGATTTGGTTATATGGTTACTACCCAGCGTTGTAAATGGTTTCTTGGCTTATAGCAAATCATTTGGCTTGTCACACACTGTAAAGCCATCTGTAAAGGAAAGAAAAGCAATAAGAAGTGACATGAAAGATGGGAGAAATAGGAAGAGAGGAGGGCAAGCACAGAAAAAGAATGATAAAGGCTAAGGAAGAAGTAGGCAGCACTACATCAAGTGAGTGATATATATATATATATATATATATATATATATATATATATATATATATATATATATATATATATATATATATATATATAGATGGAGCCTCTGTGGTAAAGTGTGCGTTTTCGTACACTGGAGAGCGAGGGTTCTCCCGGCCATGTTCTGCATTGGCGGACACCAGGGGTGCTGTGGTTGAACCAGTGTCATATACTGTAAAGTATGTTTGCACCCAGTGGGCTTGCGCGGGCCGAATACAATTGGCTCACAGACTACACACACATCCAAAGCCACTACAACACTACAATCACACTTACAAGCACTTCTCACCCTACATATAATCTCTACTAGACAGCCTGAGCCACTTGGTAGAGATACATTGGCTGTATCGTCCCTACTTCGGTCGGGATAGGCCGGTCCTGCAGTGGATACTCAAACGGCTCATGATAATATATATATATATATATATATATATATAAAATACACATTTATCTCCCTCTCTCTCACTTTAGAGAGAGTCCTGTGACACTAGTTCATTAGTATAATTAGCAAGATTTGTATTGTGAATATTATTTGACAACTCTGCGTTGTGTTCGCACAATACCATGCCTTCCTACCACCCCATGCCCACATCACTCTCCACTTTTGCTTTCTTGATCTTTCTTTCCTCGATCTATCACCACCTTTGGTTTTGTATAAAATGTACTTTAATGAACTGTCATTTACCATGCATTCCAAAAGTTTGACAACTTCCATTACGACAAAAAGACCTCCAGACCTTTGTCTTCACAGGAAAGATCCGTTCTCCCACAACATGCCGTCACTCCATCACGTAAACTGTTCTTGGACTGCATCTCTTCATCTTACATAAACCCGAGTGTAAATGAAATGCCAGAACAAACAAGATATTTATTCCTCATACCTACATGGTTTTCCACTAAGGTAGCTATGTCTATAATATTCATATACAAAATATTAAAAGAGAGAAGTCCTGGGGAAGCGAGTATGGCGACAAGGCGGGAACGCAAACTCCCACATCCAGGGCCATATTACCGTGGCCTCAGGAGACTCCCTGGAACTTCTTCCCCAAGAGGTATATTTTGCCCTTTACACACTAATATTCTCAGGTATGTTATTCAGGCCTACATTTTTTTTTTTTTTTGCTAATGATACTATTCCAACATGACTATTATGATCAAGAAAAAAGAAACTATCAAGGGTTGAGGTGCTAGGGAGTCTCCGTGGACCACAAGAACAGACCCCCAGATTGAGTGATCAGGGCAGGAAACACCGAATGTACCGGTATTCTTTTCTCTGCACTGCTGGCAGGCAAACTATTTCTCTCCACTGCTCTGTTGGCAGACAAAGGTATTTCTATCTATTGCATTGGTCTCTGATGAATTCTTTTCACTGGATTACTTGCGAACACATGCACTGGTGTTCTCTGCAATGTTTCCACTACATTACTGACAGGCATATGTATTCCTTTCCTATCATTACATTACTGACAGGCATACGTATTCCTTTCCTATCATTTATTATTTTTTTTCGGCTTAATTACTGATCGTGGCCAGAATGGGCGTTTATACCCACAAAATTCCTTCCTTTAGTATAAAACCTGGCTCATTCTTTCATTTATTTTACTATAACTTCATGCCAAATAATCGGGCCAGGCATGTATGGCAACACTGTTCCGGCCGAGATTCTGATTGGCTGGATGTGTTTGTTCGATTTCGTTGTTGCTAAAACTGATACTCTACTATCAGATGTGATGCTGAGTTTGTCGACAAGACAATCGTCAAAAGCAATAAGAAATCCGTTATATACTTATCAACAATGAAATTTTCGTGGGAAGATAGAGATATTGAGACAACAAAGTATTTTGGCAGTCCAAGTCAAGGCCAGCATTCGAACAATTCCTTTAAATCTCCGACACTCCGTAATATAATAGAATATTAAGGAAACTTGCTTTATCTAAGCGTTCGTATAACACACATTTAAATTTCAAGATCAGTCCGCACCCTTAAATCGTGCCACAACTCTGAATAATTAAAAATTCTAATGAAAAGAGTTTGCGGGGAGGGAGGTTTGAAAAAATCGATAAAAATCAAAGTAGGCTAAAGGAAAACTATTTCATTATATATCCTCTATTATCACAGTACGGACTGATCTTAAAATTTAAATGTTATACCAACGTTTAGATAAAGCAAGTTTCCTTTATTTTCTGTTATATTAAGGAGTGCCAGAGATTTAAAGGAATTGTTCGAACGCTAACCTTGACTTGGACTGTTTTAATACTTTGTTGTCTCAATATCTCTATCTTCCTACGAAAATTTCATTGTTGATAAGTATATAACAGATTTCGTATTGCTTTTGACGATTGTATTGTCGACAAACTCAGTATCACTTCTGATAATAAAAAGGGTATCAGTTTTAGCAACAACGAAATCGAACAAACACCTCCAGCCAATCAGAATCTCGGCCGGAACATTGTTGCCATACATGCCTGGCCAGATTAATGGGGTGCTTTGGGGCCGCCATTGAAGTGGTCGAGCCTGCCACTGACAGTGAACAGTCGCACTCTCATGAATCATTAATAATATATCTTTGTGTGGACTTATGATTCAAATTAATGTTTGTAATGTGTAGAGGAATTATTTTTTTCTCAAATAATTGAGAAGAAATGAAGGGAAACTACTTATTATTTTCATAGTAATACGTAAAAAATATTTATCCAGCTAGATTAGCATCAAATGAACTCCAAGATCCTCATTTATTTTGCATTAGTAGCCTTTTATTGTACTGAAAGAGGTGGAGTTACATTACTCACTATTGGCTGGAACGAAATACTTTGTAATTGCCCTCTTCAAGTCGATTACTAGCCAATATAAGTAAAAAATCGGTACGACGCTCGTAACATCCCAAATATCCAAGTGGCGCATGCGCATTGAAGGTACAGTCCCAGGGACAAGATAGACTCTGCTTTTGTTTACTAATATTGCGGCACCCAAGATTTTGTAATATTCACATTTGAGGACATCAAGATAATTTCAGAAAGGCTGTCTTAGATAAATATTTTTACGGATCAGCTTCTAACTAACTGCTATATGCTGCAAGATATTACCAAATTCTTGTTACTGTGCTTTCATTTCACCAAAGATTTTGTGTACATGTGGGACAAGAGGGATGTTGTTCGATAGTGAGGTGTGAGTTATGACTGTGTTCTACCATAAAAGAGGCCATTCTGAGTCTTTTTGTAGTACACCAGTCATGAAGTATGTGTGGGAGTGTTAAGTCATCTGGGTAGGAAGCAATGTGTACTTTGTGAGTGAAAGTGAAAAGCATATATATATATATATATATATATATATATATATATATATATATATATATATACATATAGTTTTCTATATATACTTATTATAGAGAATATATTCTATTCTGGATTGATTAGCCACTTTGAGAAATATATACATACTGTATGACACTATATTATCCAAATTGTTTATTTTGTAATTTCATCATTCATAATCTGAGGAAATTGATGGCCACCCCTATTAATGCACAGGGGAACAGAACAGTACGATTCTGATTCTCAGCGTGCGTCCTCTCGACGTCAGTCCAGCCTTCCGACCTCTCTCACGAGCAGGCAAAAAATGACTGTTGACCGTTCCTGGATTTGGGACGGTTTGTCGAAATCGTTGACTGAAGGCGAATTTAGGCATTAATAAATTTAAGTTAGTAAATCGTCTCAGAGGAGGAAAATATGACTTTCCTCATTGAAACCATATATTAAGAGATACAAATCTACTCATTTCTAAAGAATTAACATAGAAAACATTAAATTATAAGGGATGAATGAGCTGACTAGTTGCTAGACTTGCCAGATTAGAATATTTTTACCTTTTTGTATGACTCATACAAATGAATAAGCTCTTGTTGTGTGTATTCATTGAAGAGTGTAAGTGGCTTTGTAAGTAGGAATGACATTAATCCTATCACAAGTGCACACAAACAAATGCAGCATATGATTCATGAGCATGCGTGTCCTACGACGTCTGTGGCAGGCTCGACCATGACGATTGTCAATTGTCTTCACCCCACAAAGCACCCCAATATGTATAAGCAACGTTGACGACTGATATTCACTGTTATCTTTGTTGTCATATTAATTAGTATGAAGATAAATTTCATAATCAACATGCCATTTTTTTTTCTTTACTGCATTAATGATTTGCTGTTAAGGTCTATTTTATCTGACAAGGCTAACAATGCTGACTTGAAAGATCTTGACTTCCTAAGCTTAAGGCGCGATTCCACTGGGGCAACACAGGCAACATGTAGCATGCGATTTGCCTGGCTTTCAACATGTATGTTGAATGCGGCATTCAACCAGGAGACATGTTGACTGCGACAAGTCAACATTGTTGTTTCATGTAGCATGCCACATGCCAATGTTTATGTTGAATGCCACAAAACCTTTTCCACCGATTCAACAAAAACCGAGCCAGTTGTCAACACGATATAAAGGTGTGATTCCACCAGGGCAACACGGGCAACATGTAGCATGCGACTTGCCTGGCTTTCAACATGTATGTTGAATGCGGCATTCAACCAGGAGACATGTTGACTGCGACAAGTCAACATTGTTGTTTCATGTAGCATGATACATGCCAATGTTTATGTTGAATGCCACAAAACCTTTTCCACCGATTCAACAAAAACTGAGCCAGTTGTCAACATGATGTAACAGACAGACAGACAGATATGAAGATAGACGGAGCTTAACAAAAAACCATACAGGTAGATACCGTGTAAAACACACACACACACACACACACACAGTAATTTACACACGAACATATCAGTGAAACATCAACTCATAACACTCTCTCTCTCTCTCTCTCAGCTTTGGGCAACACATTACGTATTGAAAACATCAGCTTTTTCGTTTTTATTGTTTTTTTGTTTCTCTTTAAAAGGCTAACTTTGATGCTTCGTGTGAGGGTGTTTTTTTTCTTTGACAGTGTGTGTGTGTGTGTGTGTGTGTGTGTGTGTGTGTGTGAGTTCTTGGCTAATCCCCGCAGTGCATCTAGTTTAGCCTGGTTATTCTTGTATCGTTCCAAGCATATATCCCATAGAACCACAAGTTTTCTATATTCTTCTATAAATTCTACGATTTTTTTCTTGACACCAGTTCATCTTGTTGCTTTCAACATCGAATCCTTCCCGCGACTGGTGGAAAGGCCGGCAACACTAGGCAACAGGCTAAATCTTGTCGCATGCGTCACGTTCTACGAGCAACTTGTTGCCACCTGTTGCATGCCACACAGTCGCATGCTACATGTTGCCTTGTGTTGAAATGGTTGGAACACACTTGGCCTATGCGACAGTTTAGCATGCCACATGTTGCCAAAATGTTGCCTCGGTGGAATCGCACCTAAAGGATGCATTTCAGCATTCATAATCGTTATTTGTGTATACCTTCATATTCTTATGTTTTTTTTATATATTTTTAAAAATAATGTCGTAGACTACTTACAATTAACAACCGACAAAAGAACATGAACACGCCATTTGAGGAAATAAAAGAGTAAAACAGAAGTAACCAGTTTGAGCTGATCACAAGACTAGGCTATAGGCCAAAGACACTATCATTTATCTTGGTTACTTTATCAATTAATAATGTCAAGCTACTGTGTGAGGATCTTAATATTAATTATGAGATGAAGGTGGTCAAAACAAATGTGAATTATGCCAAAAATTGTGTAGTCACAAACAAATCAGGCTGTGACTATAAATACGTCTACTAGAATGGTTTTGCTGTGTATAATACATTTACGTATCAGTAATTCAAAAGATTATTCTCGTCAGCTAAGGAGGTTCTTTAGCACTTCCTCCTCTCCAAATTTTTAAGTCTGTATGTCGTGCTGCAATATTCAGCTATATTTTATTATGTCTGCTACTGAATGTCGATACAATATTAAAAATTACAAAAGTTATATGTGAAAATGTTCACATGAAACAGACAAAATAAATAATCAAGGAGGTCTCAGTCTCTTAAGTCAACGAGAATACATCCCTGTCTTAATCACAACATTCAGGCCCTTCAGTTATCTCACTGCATACGGAAACTTAAAACGTGCTTAAGAGTGATACACAACAGTAAACCCCCTTTGCACAAGACCTTCCATTAACCAATCTTTAACTTCAATAAACTTTTTGAACCAACTGAACAATATTCTGACACAGAATGAATGAGGGTCGGTACCATACGAATAGTGGATGTAGCCAAATAACTGCATGATTAAACCATGTGACCAAAAGCGTCAATTTACTGTACTAGTACATCTCAGTGTTGTGTAAACACTCTTCTGCTCCATCACTTACTGGTACCTATTTTTCTTTTCTTATACTGTAATATATTCTTGATTTAAATGTTTTTGTGGTTTATAATATATAGCATTGTGTATGTATAAATTACCAAGTTGAAGTACACAGTACATAATGTATCTATGGTGAACCTGGATTCATAAATCAAGATGATTATCAAACCACATTTTTTTTTTTTTTTTAATTTAACGACCAACTTTTTCTCAATCAGCTCATTATATAGAAGGTTTAATGGAGTACACTTTTTTCACCTTCAGTCCGAGGGAATCATTTTTTTTTTTTCCCCAGCTATCACATTTTTTTTTTTAAATGTAGCAGTTACCCTCAGAATGGTAGATTTAATGTAACAAATAATTCAGCCTTATGGTCAAGAAAAAGCTACAGCGACCTATCCAGTGTTTTTAAAGGTAATATTTCCACTACAAAAGCTAGGATGTTACATGCATCTTAAAAGAATGAAAAATGTTAGAACAAATTCAGTGGCAGTTTTCAGTAAGCATAAAACATGGATAATAATTTTTGTGAAGCTTCAATGATCTGATACACCACCCACCAATCTAGTGTGCCCCTTTAAGCTTTATGTTGAACACTAAAAAATAAACTTTTACTTGGACAATCATCAGACTTGGAAAAACACAATTCTGACGTCAAATTTGTGTTAGCACACTGGTACGAATTCCGAAGCGGTACAGTAGAGTTCCTGTGAGTGAACTGGTATTATAAGCAGTGGGTCTGATATTTTGTGGCCCTGTTTATCTCTGAATAAGACAGTTGTTTGACAAAACACACACACACACACACACACAGTTGAGGTGGCCAACCTTGGCCACAAATGGCCATACTTAAATAGTATCTTTATATGAGTCAAGCTCTGTAGTAGGTGAAACTAAATGATTTTCTAACATACAGTAAAGGAGAAAGTTTAAGCAGAAGTGTTGTCCAAATAACAGAATACAACAAACTAGTGAAGGAATGCGATGAGCAAGCTCATCAGCTGTTTAGTCTGCTGCATGTACCAAGGGATGCATACTTGTAAGTAGAATTTTCTTCTTATGTACCACAATATGACCACCATCTTTAGTAAAGCAATTTTGGAAGGAGTTAAGAAAAGGGGTAAAGGCAGAAAACAGGATGATCATTGCTACCAGGAACTGGTTGAAATGGAAATAACATACTAGTAGAGAGGGTGTAAAGATTAGAGAAGGCATTTCAGAGTGAAATGGATGAAATTAAGAAGCAGTTGCACATGCAGAAGGAGGAGAATGAAAAATTAGTAAAGGCAGTGAATAAGAAAGTCACAACAGAAGATGAGCTGTCAGGTGGGTTCACTTAGAGGAAAGATTAGTGAAATGACAAGCACAGCTGTCAACCATGAGAGCAAATTTATGGAGTTCAGAAATGATACAGAGACAATTAGGCATACAAGCAGTCTGAGAGATAAGAGCAGTGATAATGAGGCAAAGATAACCCAGGTGAACGAAGAGATGCAAGGATACAAAAATGATGTGGAAACTCTGTATGCTGAAATGGTGAAAGTAAAGAAAGATTTAGGAACAAGAGCTGAAGAAAAAAAGCAGTAAAAGAAAGGAAGTGAAAAAAAAAAAATCCAAAACAACCCAAAACTGATCAAAGATTCAGCAGATATCTACAAATCTACAGTAATCACTGGTATGGATGAGGAAGAAATGAAAAATAAGTATTTTGAGAGACAAAAAGGAGATGGCAATTATAATGAGCATACTGAAGGATGTATCAGAGAAAATCTGTAATAAAGACATTGAGGAACATAAAGGGCTTGGGAAATATGAGAGAAATAAGTTAAGGACCCTGAAAGTAACCTTCCAGAGTGTGAACACTGTGGAGGAGATACTAAAAAATGCAAACTTATGGAAAAAGAGGAATTTAAAAACGTATGGATAAAAAGATGCCTAACTCAAGAGGAATTGGGATTACTGAAAGAGAGGAGGGAGGAGGCAAAAGCAAAGAATGAGGGAAGATCAGAGGAAGAGAAGAGTGCGTTATTTATTCTTACAAAGTAATTGGATTGCAGGTGCGAAAGTGGTACAAAACCAGAAGGGAATAAAAAGGAGGAAGGTAGTAGACCAAAGTTATGACAAGTAGGCTATGTAAACAAGATGATTAAGTTGATGTACTCAGATGCAGATGGAATGGTATCTAAATTATCTGAGATGAAAGATTATATCAAAGAAAAGGAACCACGTATTATTTGCCTAACTGAAACAAAATTAACACCAAGGATATCAAACGATACCCTAAACTTAGAGGAATACAACATCTGGAGAAGAGACAGGAACTTTAAAAAGGGAGGAGGAATTATAATATTAACAAAGAAAAATCTACAAGTCAAAGAACTAGAACTAGATATACCCTCACAAGAAGAAATGATGGCAGTAAAGATTAATACATCCTAAGGGAAAGTAACTGTGGAAAATTTATACATGCCACCCAGATCAAACACTTGGGAAAGAGGAGAATACGAAGACCTGGCAGGGAGTACAATTCCGAGTTTAAGAGCATTACTACATAGAATGGAGGAGAAATCTGAAAAAATTATATTAACTGGAGATTTCATTACAAATGTAAATTGGAATACTCCAGATATAAAAAGCCAGGAAAGCTGTTGGGACCAAAAGCTGCTGGATCTTGAACAGGAGTTTTTCCTAACACAACATGTACAGGAAAACACCAGAGAATGAGGACGTGATGTACTATCAGTACTAGATCTTACATTTACCAGGCAAGAAAATGATATTGACAACACTAGGAGCTGCCTAGCATGGGAAACCGGCTTACTGCAGTTATCCTCTCTTCTTATGTTCTTATATTGTATCACCCTCCATTCGGCAAAAGCGACCACGCAGTATTAAATTGCAACTTCAGGATTGCATATGGCATAGTTAACAGTAATGAAAGTTACAAAAAGAGCCTAAACTACAAAAAGGGCAACTACCATGACCTAAAGAAGTGCTTCTTAGAAAAAGACTGGGAAAAAGAGCTCAGAGGACAAGGTTTAAATGTTATATAGAGAAAATTCTGTGAATTTTATGAAAAAAGAGTCCAAAATTACTTCCCAGAGAAATAAAGAAATGGTTTAATAAATAATGTAAAAAATCAAAAGAAAAAAGACTTTTTGTAGAATAGAGACAAGACACAATAGTGAGAGGGCATAGAATAACTGTAAACAGGCAAGAAACGATTATACAAGAATAAAGAGAGAAGCCCAAAGACAGTTTGAGGAAGACATTATAAATAAAAGCAGTGATAACCGAAGCTATTTTACAGCTACATCCAAAGCAAAACCAAAATAAAGTATAAAATACAAGCCAATACGGACAAGGGAATCATCTATACACAGGAGAAAGATATTTGTGAAGCACTAAATAAAATTTTCCAATCAATTTTTACAGAAGAAAATAATTTTGAGAGAGATGATATGGAACATGCATCCCCACACATATTACCTGACATACAAATATCAGAAAAAAAAAAAAAAAACAGGAGTTAAGTAAATTAGACAAAGGAAAAGCAAATGGTCCTGACGAAATTTCATGTTAGGTGCTACATGAATGTGCAAGGGAGTTAAGTAGCCCAGTATCTTTAATAATCAAGGAATCCTTGGGTCATGGTAAACTACCTGATATTTGGAAGAAAGCAAACATTGTTCCCCTATTCAAGAAAGGGAATAGACAGAATCCACTCAACTACCGACCAGTATCACTAACCAGTGTTGTAAGATACTGGAAAAGCTGGTGAGAAAAGTTTGGATAAACCATCTAGAAGAACACAATACGATAACAGAAAGAAAGTTTGGTTTCACAAAGAGAAAATCATGTGTTACTAATCTATTAAGCTATATTATGAAAGAGTTGCAGAAACATTACAGAAAAGAGAAGGATGGGTGGACAGTATCTATCTAGATTTCAATTATTCATTTGACAGAGTACCGCACCATAGACTTTTATGGAAACTGTACCATCAAGGAGGAATCCGAGGCAAATTGTACTGCTGGATGCAAGCTTTTCTCAGAAAAATGGAAATGAGAACAGTACCTAGTGGAAACTACTGGAAATGACTTGCAGAGTTCCACAGAGCTCAGTGCTGGCACCAATTATGTTTTTAAAGTATATAAATGACATAGATACTAACATTGGAAATGAAAGCTATCTAAATATTTTTGCTGATGATGCAAAAATACAAAGAAAAATTAACATACAGACTCTTGTAGAGAACTGCACAAAGAATTAAACTTCATGAATGGAGTATTAAATGGAAAATGGAATTCAGTGTGGACAAGTGTCATGTAATTAAGGTTGATAAAGTAGAAAAAGACCAGATTATAAGTTTGGAAGTAAAACCCTACACATATCAGAAAGAGAGAAGGACCTAGGAGTGATTATCAGTAACAGACTATCTCCGGCTGACCACATCAGTGAGAAGGTATGGAACATATATATGCAATGCTTGCAAATATGAGAATAGCATTCACATATATAAATGAAAACATGCTGAGAAAGATAACATCATTCATCAGACCAACCCTGGAGTATGCATCAATAGTCTGGAATCCTCGAGAAACACATACGGTAGATAAGACTGAAAAAGTTCAAAGGGCCGCTATAAGATGGGTACCAAGCTTAAGGGATCTAAGCTACGAAGAAAAACTAGAAAAATTGAATTTGCCAACAATAAAGGACAGAAGGAAAAGAGGGGACATGATTATGCTCTATAAATGCCTCTCAGGGAAGGAGAAAATAGACATAAATGTGTATATAACCTATGGAGAAGCATCAGCAAGAGGACACTGCAAAAAATCGCATAAAAAGAGAGGTGATAAACATGTAAGGAAATTCAGTTTCCCAAATAAGGCAGTTGATCAGTGGAATGCACAACTGAATGAAATAGTGTGTGCCAAAACAATTCATAAATTAAAGGATACGTATGAAAATAATGGTTTAATTACACGGAACAGTACGAGCCTGACATATTCCTGTAAAGATACAATTACGTAAGAACACACACACACACACACACACACATTCCTGTAACGATACAATTAAGAACACACACCTGCAAGTAATTTGTTGGTGAATTTACACACTTGCATTTCCTTCACCATTCCCAAGAACTAGAGCTTACATATTCATCTTTTGTCAGCCCAGCTGGTAACAATATACTGTATCACGATTTTCTTCCAAACTTTTCTTCCATTATACTGCATTTGTCAAAGATGAAAGGTATTTCACCGAGTGTCAAGTTAGTAATGGCATGACTATGTGCTTTGGCCAAACTGAAGCTATGATTAACCCTTAAACTTAAGGTACAATTTTCGTAATTTTCTCTCTTTTCACACCATGAATTTCAGTTACTAACCTGTGGCATACTGAAAGCTCATATTAAAACAAAATCTAAGGTATGAAAGCAGTCTATTCAGCATATCAATATAGAAATACTGGTAAGAAATAGCTGCACCAAGGTTCAAGATTAAGATTTTTTTTTTTTAAATTCAGGTCTCTTACGATGCCTGCCGAAGGTTAAGGGTTAATTATATGTGATTTGCTGTTCAAAAATATCCAATATATATCTATATTTTCGAAAGCAAGGTCGAAATGTTCCAGCAGCGATGGCTAAAATTACTTTTATTCCCATTTCATAAAACACTGGAAAAGATCAAATGCAGTTCTCAGGAATAACTGACACAATGCCACTGTGGAAAGTAAATGATCTAAATAATAATGATAATACTAATAATGCCTCACTTTTGTGCGCTTATTCCTACAGTACTTTGGATTTTATCCAAGCCTCTCACATACCTAATGGGGAGGGGGGAGTGTTTCAGTGGTAGAGCGCCTGACTCGAGACCAAAAGGGTCGCGAGTTCGCACCCGCCAGGGTAGCGGCCCTGCTGGGAGAGGTAGCACTCTCCCCTCACCTAGCGGGGCTATATGATCTATCAAGGTCTAGCTCGGGGTTTCCCCACATAGAAAAATTCCATACCTAATGGGAAAATGGGCTGGTATAATAATAATAATGATAATAATGATAATAATAATAATAATAATAATAATATAATAACAGCAACAGCAACAACAACAATAATAATAATAATAATAATAATAATAATAAATTAAATTAATATGGTATATAATCGCAATGGACAGCATATTGCCCCACTACTGTATAAATCGGCTGCCAAACATCCCTGCCAACAACATAACGTGGTACATGATAAACATATTCACACATGCCTGTTAGGTGACCTTGTAGGCAACATATTCACTGTTGGTGAGACTAACTGCAAGTAATCCACTGGCACATCAAGAGTTATAAGGCATTTCTCAGAACCTTCCCCAAGCACTCATTTCTCGAGTTTTTATTCCCTGGCGTAAGGACAAGGTAATCACCTCAAATGCACAGCAACAGAGAGGATATTGATGATACGAATGTTTCAGACCACTTTTGCTATAACACTGCAATATATATTCACATGGTAGGTCTATAAATAAGCTTTGCATTATTTCAAATAATACTGTACTGCACTACGGGGCCTATGTCATAAAAAAAAAGGCAAATAAATCGGGATCTACGTTAACAAAAAACTTACAAAAATCATTACCAAGCTATTTCCTACGGTCTTTTCTCTTATTACCGTATGGTGCATGTACTGAATAAACTTTGTTACTGGCCATCCGTGCAACTTGAGGCTTTGCTATACAACATTTATGCAACATTCAACATTGGGCACGTGATTTTGGTCCAACAGGTACATACGGAGCTTTTAGTTTTGTATGTACAGATGAAAGAAAGGCTCATTTCACCAACAGCAATAACTAGCAAACAAAATTATTTCATGATGTCAACCTTTGAATATTTTGTCGCATGTTACAAAAGGCAAGATTTGCAGTGGTGTAGTTCAAGTACTGTAGTCTGTTATTCCTCTTTTTCATCTGTACAGCAGACTAAAAGTTCATACACACTGAAGCACAATCTTTGTGGAAATGGAATCTGGAATATGACGTGGTGTGTATGTAATACTATAAATGCAGTCAACTCTACACTAAGTGGAAACATTAATATATAAAACGATTCTGTGGCTATTAATGACCCAAGGATTTAAGGGATAGTGCACTAGGACAGATCAAAGGTTCGGATAAGGCAAGATCAGGCTAGGATAATTCAGATGACATGATTGCTTAAAGAGTGATGAGGTTACGATGATTATGAGGTTAGAGAAAACGATTAGTAATAATACAGTAAATTATGATGAATCATAGTTACTTCAAATAGCAGCAAAGTTAGGTTATCTAGAGAGTTCAGATAAAAGAAAAATAAGAATTTGTTAAGACAAGCAAAAGATAAAGTAAGTAATGTTGATTATGTTTCCAAATAACAGTTTAGACAGGCGAGTAATTTTAGAGTATCATGAAAGTTTAGATAATAAAAAAATGAAATTTTATTCTTTACAATAAAAAAGAATGAAATCTTATTAAGATAAACAACAAAGTAAGTAGTCTTAAATTTTGCTAAGTTAGGATATATTATCACTCAAGACGGTATTATTGCTGTAAGGCTAGGTTAGTTAAAGTAGGTTGTATTAAAGCAAACAAAATTCAGGCTGAATAAGGAAGATACAATAATACCTTGTCAGACTGCCAAGAATGACATGAGAGTAGATTACACTTGGTTGAAATGAGCGGTGATACAGAGGCTTGGAGGCAGTTTTGTCGTGGCCACCCTGAATTAAATCTGGTGTAAGGCATATGGCAATAGACAGATACACAAGAAATCCTAGATCCTATGGTAAACAGAGGTCTGACAACTTCTGCCATTGTGCTGTTTGTCACTCAACGGGTCACTGTAGCTAAGTGGTTGATCCTAGGCATCAACCAGGACATCCATGTAAGACTTCCAAACACCGGTGAGACACCAACGTGCTTTCAACAAGCAATACAGTGAAAAAAGAATCAGTGCTTACAATGGTTCTGTGGGTGACAGACGCACCAAACTGTCAGAAATTACCCCATATCATTATTAACTATAGGATCTCTAGATAACGCAGTAGGGTGAGGCTCGGTTAAGTCAGCACCAATTATTACAGTAAAGTCATCCCATTAACACATCGCTTTTCAACAAGTGATTACGCAGAGTGGCCATCTACTGTAAATGAACACATAACATTTCTTGGTACAAGGAATAGTGAGCTGGATGGGATGGCACTGGCGGAGGGGGAATATCGGGAGGGGGGCAATGGGCAAGGGATAGTGAGCCAGAAGATACAAGAATTAAATCTTTAACACTGAGGCACACACATTTCTTTTACAGGTATATGAGGGAATAAGAAACATGTATTAGGATATAACTCTTTTCAGTCGTTTTCTCCACTAAACCTTATTACATTATATTCAGATTTACACTGGAAGAAATACACAGTTATGTCAGGAATATCTAAACATTTTATACCAATAAACTCTAGCTGATTACTCAAGTACAGTATATGGATCTATTTTCTTACAAAACACTTTTCAAAATTTTCAAGCTTTTTCATGTAAAACATACAGCACCCTGAATTTCTTTAAAAGTAAAAATAGTGATACAGCATATCCACTTCTACTAACGATCCTTGTTATTCATCTGCCCACTATCCCTTCCCAGCTCCACTGTCCCTATGCTAAACCTTGAAAGATACAAAGATCGAAATTATTTACAAATAAACACTAAGAGCCACTTATTACCTTACTTATATGGATGACTCATTATGTCAAATATAACAATATGCTGCACAGCAGAGCTCCGATTATCCAAATATGTCTTTGCCAGAATGTTATTACTCAAAATGCTCCCTAGACATGTCAAGTTTACTGATCTACCCATATTCTCACTACGTTTCTATGAAACGCAGAGCAATTTCAAGACTGAATTACAGGTACCGTATATTAATTTTCCCCCTATTCTCTGATGTAATATCAATTTAGATACTGGAGTGGTGAAGGATAATTAGTCAAACGTTAGCATTTGATTATTCTCAGTTCATATGATCAAACAGACCCCGTCCACCACTGCGGTAGTTTGGGGAAGGGGGGACATTCAGTCATTGCCTAGTCTGCCATGCCACTACAGTATCTTCTAATTATCATTAATTAACGGAAACGTGGATGAGTATCAGCCGTTGTCCCGTTTTTCCAGTGTTGGGTTTCTCTTTCTCGAAAATGAAAAGACATGTAGGTACATGGTTACCAAATAATGTATCTTTTCTTGTCTTGAAACATTCTTTTCTAAATAATTGTATACTCCACCACCAGGCACTCATATATGGAGAAACGGACCTCTGCCTTCACACTTAATTCCTTTACAATCAAGACGTAATCTTTATTTTAGTCTTGCTACCACCAGATGGTTTCATGCAGTTCTGGGAAGGCCTTTGTTATGAAGGGGATACTGAAAGCTGTATCTAACCCATTCGATTCGAAATCTTTTTCCTAAGCTGAATGTAATATCTAGAGATAACAAGAATAAAATATTATAAACATGTCGTCGGTGTGACGGGGTTATCGGTGAATTCCACTATCTAAATCACAATATATAGAGGAATGCATACAAAATGCATCCTAACTTTCAGGACAGCTGAAATACTGATGTAATGAGAACTGTGAGGTGACTTTCAGAGCCGGTACAAGCATTAGTGTCTTATGAGTACATTACTTCTAAATATAAACTGTTTCCGATTTATCACAGGTGAAAATATCATACGCCTGATAAATGGTGGTGGGCTTGAAAAGTACAGAGACCTTATAGGAAGCAAATATCAGATAACCTCAGACATTATGGTAATTCTGTCACAGGCAAAGCCATTGTAACTGTTGTTAACTTTTGTAATTTGTCTCTCCATCAATATATTTATCCATCTACCTAGTGCCAGACGCAGGGCCGGATTTAGGTATAAGCTAAATAAGCTACAGCTTAGGGCCCCGCAGTCTGAAGGGGCCTTATTTATTTATTTATTTATTTTTTGTTCCACTTTTCTTATACATGTAAGCAATGCTTTAACCTACTTAACCCATTCTGCATGGATTTGTTATGCATCTTGAGGGCATTCTTGCCAATTCAGTTGTTATACAGCCCTATTCTGTTAACAACTGCCAAATGGGGCCTCAGCATCTATCAATAACCTCAGGGCCTCAGCATCTATCAATAACCTCAGGGCCTCACCATGTATCCAGCAACGGCCAAACATCACAATCCTGGAAGGAGCGAGCGCAAATGAATCGGCTCCATGTCACACTGTCTGTTGTCATCAGGCTACCCTACATCCAACTCACACCACCCTCACTTATATACTGTACTTCTCCACCCTAATCCTTCACTTCGTCCTCGATCACCCTCTTCCTCTCTCCTTCCACCTCAATCACATACGAGCACACTCTCCCAGTTAATCTTTCACTCTGTTCTACTTACATGGTTGGCTATTCCCAAGTAACATCACAGTTGGTTCGTTTTAACTAAATGGAACTGGGCCACTCCAACAACCTGAATCCCAAGTCGTGGTTGCATGAATTTTGATGAGTCTCAGTCATGGGGTCGGAATGAATCTCCTTTGTTACAAGTCAAACTGACCCTCCAATATGACTACATCTGGCCATCAAGTGAGCTGAATAAGGGATAAGGATCTTCCTATGGTCAGAACAGATGTACTATATGCCATACAAATTACAAGTGTTGAAGGTTTCCAATGGTTCTGTAGACACCAGATACACCACAATGACAGAAGTTGTTCCATCTATGTTTACTCTAAGATCTCTAAAAAACATGATAATCAGACCCAATACTTCACTCATTCACTTCTTACATTAAAGACATACTCTAATGGGCACTAACTTACTTTATCTTAGGTTGCATTAGGTTCAACTGGGTAAGGAATGGATACATGATGAGTGGTTGGGCTGGAATACAGTTGGTCGTTAGGTTAGGTTAGGCTGGGTTACAGTTTGTTGGATCAGAATACAGCTGGTTGTTAGAACTTCTAAACTAGGTTTCAATAGGATGAGCTTGACTGATCTAGGTTAGGTGAGATTACCTGTTAAACTGAGCTGGGTTCTTTGGTTAAATAATTTCAATAACAAAATAATGTAAATAGGTTTAGGTTATGCTGGGCTGGGATGTGTAACAGTAAGTTAGAATGAGTAAAGATTAGAGTGTGTGGTTGGTTGGGATGTGTTAAAATAAGCTGAGATTAGTTGGGTAAGTTATATCTGATAAAGGACTGACGGTATGGTATGTCCGGTTAGGTCCGATCAACTAAAGTTGAATGTCCAGGACATGGGAAGGGGAGGAAGGAGAGAGAGGGGGTGATACTTAGGATGGAGACAGAAAGCAAGAAAGGGAGGGGAGTGAATTCCAAGATGGCGAGGATGAAGGGGACGATGCCTAGAGTGGGGATGAAGCGGTCATATCAAAGGGGGGTAGGGAGGAGGTGAAGTCTAGGGTGGAGAGGGAGGGGGTCATGTCTAGGATGAAAGGGTGGGGCTGGAGGGGGGTGATGTATAGGGTGAGGAGGGAGGGGATGATGAATAGGGTGGGGAGGGAGGGGGTGACGTATTGTATTGGGTGAGGAGGGAGGGAGTGATGTATATGGTGGGGAGGGAGGGGATGATGTATAGGGTGGGAAGAGAGGGGGTGATGTCTAGGGTGGGGAGGGAGGGGGTGATGTATATGGTGGGGAGGGAAGAGGTGATGTATAGGGTGGGAAGAGAGGGGGTGATGTCTAGGGTGAGGAGGAAGGAGGTGATGTCTAGGGTGGGGAGGGAGGAGGTGATGTCTAGGGTGGGGAGGGAGGGGGTGATGTCTAGGGTGGGGAGGGAGGGGGTGATGTCTAGGATGGGGAGGGAGGGGGTGATGTCTAGGGTGGGGAGGGAGGGGGTGATGTCTAGGGTGGGGAGGGAGGGGATTATGTCTAGGGTGGGGAGGGAAGAGGTGATGTCTAGGGTGGGGAGGGAGGGGGTGATGTCTAGGGTAGGGAGGGAGGGGATTATGTCTACAGTAGGGTGAGGAGGGAGGGGGTGATGTCTAGGGTGGGGAGGGAAGGGATTATGTCCAGGGTGGGGAGGGAGGGGATTATGTCTAGGGTTGGGAGGGAGGGGATTATGTCTAGGGTGAGGAGGAAGGGGGTGATGTCTAGGGTGGGGAGGGAGGGGGTGATGTCTAGGGTAGGGAAGGAGGGGGCGATGTCTAGGGTGGGGAAGGAGGGTGTGATGTCTAGGGTGGGGAGGGAGGGGGTGATGTCTAGGGTGGGGAGGGAGGGGGTGATGTCTAGGGTGGGGAGGGAGGGGGTGATGTCTAGGGTGGGGAAGGAGGAGGTGATGTTTAGAGTGGGGAGAGAGGGGGTGGTATCTAGGGACGTTAGGGAGGGAGGGGGAAGGAGCATGGGGTCACACACACACACACACACACACACACACACACACACACACACACACACAAATATGCAAATGGTGAATTACTTTTTCATATCTTCAACCACCTGTAATTACCAAAACACTATCATTATCTCATAATGGATTATCACAATCATCTCTAATTAGTCCAAGGATTTTGTGATTTAGTACTCGAAAACCAATGTTTTTCACTAATGATTTTCGTTTTTTTTCCCTTTTGTGCTCTTCGGATAGCAAACTGATTATCACATGAAACAATGTGTGTGAAAACTGCAACAATTCTATTTTAAGCAACACATTTGCTTTCCTCCTCTCATCATCGATTTTTATATTTTCTAGTTGGCTTATTTTTTCCTCATTTTTAAAGTTTCTTATTTCACTCTCCCTCGCCGTCAGTAATATGTAATTTAATTTTGTTCGCATTTTTCACATTTCATTACACTTAAGACAATGTTTTCCATGTATAAGCTGTGGATTTTAAAAAATCTGTGGAATATATTCCTGATGTAAATGAAAATTGAAGCAAACATAATTTTTCACATTCAGTTATTTTTCATCATATCAGTGGTGTATTTCCAAACCTCAAACTAGCGTACATTAGCAAACTCTTCCACAGTGCATCTCATTAAGTACTGTCAAAAGTAAAAGCAACGGTGCATTGCACACCCAGAATCTGACCTATGCTGTCCTCCAAGTCTGAGAATATATGGGAAACCAATGGCTGCTTTTCGACTGTACACTTCATTATACTCATTAAAGGAACATCACTCGGGAATTCATGTGTAGTTTTCTGAAGTCCACCCATATCCCCATATACTTAATCACTTAATTAACCATATATATATATATATATATATATATATATATATATATATATATATATATATATATATATATATATATGAATTACTGATGATCAAATGCACTTACACTAAAAGTGCAAAAAATCTGGTTTGTGTATCTGGCTAAACTGTATATATATATAATGCACAGTAAGTATAAAAAGAGGGAAATGCTGTATAAGGTTGACTATAAGTCCTCAGCCGACTGGTTAAGTCCTCACGAACCAGGCAGACCATGGAATCTGAAAATATAAATTTTGGATCAGTATTAAATAAAAACTGGTCAATTATATCTATCTATCTATATACCTAGGCTGCTTCCCCCAAGGAAAGGGAGGTAGCCGAGACAGGACGACACACTCCCAATTTACTCATCCACTCAAACACATTCATTCGCATCTTAGCTCCAAGAGGGAGAAGGGACAGATCCTCACTGCAAGAGGGTCAACTGCGCAGTGCAATCAGTGACATCCGCAGCAGGGCCCGACAGCAGAGCTGATTTACTCCTGCCACATCATAATGGACCCATCCACTTACCCGCACCTGACCTGATCAGCTGATCAAACAAAATGTGGGAGAATATCCCATCAGGGCTGCGTCATCATTTATTCATTCACAATTTCTCTCCATTTCTAGCGCACACAGCCACTCTTCCTTACTCAACAGACATCCCTCTCGCATCCAACGCTCTCTTCACACTGTCCATCCATCCTATTCGTGGTATTCCTCTTGGCCTTATACCTCTCACATCAGATGTAGTTATCTTTTTCACCAATCGCTCATTTTCCATTCTCTCCATATGCCCAAACCATCGCAACACCCTCTGCTCAACTTGATCAGCCATCTCCTGCACAACTCCAGTTCTCCTTCGCACTTCATCACTTCTCAATTGATCCATATGCGTCACTCCACGCACACTCCTCAGACACCTCATCTCCATTACATTCAAACTTTTCCTCTCTGCTAAACCCATATTCCATGTTTCAGCCCCATCTAAAGCAGTCGATACCACAACAGCCTCATAAAACCTTCTCTTTACATCCATTCTAAGCAAACGACATCTAAACACTTTTTTCATTCCTCCAAGCACCTTTCCTACTTCATTCTAAACTTCACTTCTGCATCTATACTTCCATCCACAGCAACATGACCTTAAATACTTATTACACTCTACCTCCTCAAGCAACTCACCATTCAAAACTATATTTATCCTCCTGCCATCTACCAACCTCGTACACTTCATCACACAACTCTTATTCTCATTTACTTTCAATTTCCTCCTTTCACACACCCTTCCAAACTTCTTTACCAACTGTCTCAATCTATCCACTGAATCAGCCTCCAGTGCAGTATTATCCGCAAACAGCAACTGCTTCAGATTCCACTCTCTACCATTAACATTCACCAGACTCAGACCACGTAACTCTTGCAATCACCTCCCTTACAACACCATCCATATAAATATTAAACAACCAAGGCGACATCACATATCCCTGCTGCAGCCCCACTCTCGCAGGAAACCAATCACTCACAGTATTTCCCACTCTTACACAAACTCTACTACTTATATAAAAACTTTTCACTCCTTTCAGCAACCTACCATCAAGTATATACCACCTTAAAACAGTCCACAAAGCCTTCCAATTAATTCTATCATCCGCTTTCTCTAAATCCATGAACGTCCAAAACACATCCTTACCTTTCACTAAATACTTTTCACACACCTGTCTCATAGCAAACACCTGATCCATGCATCCCCTCCCTCTCCTAAAGTCACACTGCTCATCACCGATCACTGCCTCTGTACCCTAATTCTCTTAATTAACAATCTACCATACACCTTACCTACAATACTCAACAGACTTATACCCCTAATGTAGTGCCTGGAAGTGATAATGAGTTGTATCTAGTTTATTTTACGACCAAAAGTTAGGTTTAGTGAGAGTGTGTGGCCAGGGTATGGTTGTTGCCACGCGGACGTGATCAGAACATAGATTAAGTTACCTAGTTACTGTCATTTTTTTTCCCTACTGTAATTTATTAGTATTCTCTTCATAATATAAAAACTCGAGTGAGAAGGAATATGTACCTATGGTCATGTAATCTAGCATCATGTATGCATGCGCCAAGTGGTGTGAAGCATGATGATTTTCATTGTTTTTTCGATGTAAGTGCAAAGAGAGAGATTGTTGTAGATTATTATTGTAATTACAGAATGTCATTTTTTTCGGGTAATCGACTGTAAAGGGAAAGACATCAGACTGAGTCTATCACGAGCCTGTAGTAATGAGTTTTAAATAGCGTAAGCCGTCATCCTCCCCCCCCCCTTTCCACCACGCTCACTGTCCGTCATCCCCCCCCCCCCAAAGAATTCTGTAAGTAATTTAATGATATTTATGTCTGATATGTTGAAGCGCGAAGAGTGATATCCCACGAGTGATAATAGTGACGAAAATAAAGAAACAGGCTCGGGATAGTATCGGTGATGTCGTTTCTCAGGAAGTGTGTAACGGTTACGCAAGGTGAAGCCATTAGCCATTGGAAGAGCGAGTCCCGAGTTTCCCGCTCACCACTCTGGTATTCTGTGAGCTGGATAGTGAGGTATTGGTAAATTTTTACAAGTGAACAATACACCCCCCAGGTAGTGAAATATTTTTTTCTGGCAGTTTTTGATGCGATTCGCATGTTTCAGACCTTCATTTTTGTCGGAAATGCCTCATTGTCCCTTTTTTCCAATCGTAAAATTTGACTGGACAAGAAGGTGAAAAAAAAACATTTTCTGAAATAAATGAATTAAAAAACAACCGAACTCCCATTAAAAGCCACCAGAAAAATATACTGCACCACCCATAAACGTAACCGAACAGACCAAACCAAACGAAACAGACCTAACAACCTCACCAAACACAATAAAACTAACCAAACCTAACCCAGTATACTTAACCTATCCTAGGGGAGTACGTAACGTAACCTCACCAAACACACTAAACCTAACCAAACTTCAACCCAACATACCTAACCTATCCTAGGGGAATGCTTACCCTAGAGATACGATGGTCATCTGGGTCGTCGTCGTCTTCAGGGGGTAGGCCTAGTGGAATAGCGGCAACAGCACCAGGTCGTTCAAGTGGCCGATCTGATTGTGACGGGTATAATGCAGATGCAGCAATAAGGAAATGGTGTAACGTTTGCTCAGCATTCGCGTGAAGAAAGAGATACCTGGAGAAATACTGTTCAAAATATTCAGTCCGTAGTCCAGGACGCTTAGACCACTCCTTTACGTCACGCCACAGTCTTTCAATGGTCTGCGTATTGATGGTAGGGTCGTCCGGGTCCATAAATGTCTCCTTGTGGTTAATCACACGATGCGTGTACCCCTCATCCGCCAACCGTCAATAGGCAGCTCAACCGTCACTGTTAACGATGCTACCTGGCTGAATGAATTTTTTGATAATGGATGCAAGGGTTGCTGCACTCCTGTCAAGTACTTGATTCCATTTCATTAAAGGCACCAAGAAAAACTTTTTTCCGACCCTTTCAATCCCTTCAAAAAGCCACACGTCCCTTAGGTTTTTCCCACGTTCATATTTTGCCCTCACAAAAAATGTCTCTTCAATCTCGACGACAATGCCAGGTCCCCCGATGGGTGGCTGGTTCTGTAGCCATGAAAGCGTCACTTCTGAGCAAATGCTTCACCACTCCACACTTGTCTTTGTCGACCACTTCAAACACGTGATAATAACGTCGTGGTTCCAGAACTTTTGAATCCAGTGGTTTATGAACAATATAATTTGCCGGGCAGGAAGGTGTGTGTTGTCCAAAAAACATCCTTTGTAGTCAGACACACAAAAACTACACTGGACCCGTTTCTTGGTTTTTGTGTACTTTTTGTGCCGACCACAGTACCACCGATGTTTGTCTTTTCTAAATTTACACGGTTCCTGACAATCTGGGCAATAAACTTCGGAAGGTAATACACCGTGTCTTCTAAAAAACTCAATAGCCTCCTCAGGTTCTGAGTGGAAAAGCTTAATCACCCATAAATATATCAATATCACACCCGAGACACACAGCACGTCTATCTTCTTCAGAGGCCATAGCGAGAAGGATTTGAATTTTCCATCCAGATTGAATCAAAGACCGCGGTTCAAAATCATTGGCAGAATTCCATCACGTGACCTAAAGTAGGCCTATGAGTTGGTGATACAGACCTACGAGACATGCACAGTCGAAGGGAAGAGAAACACACGTATGAACGCACGCATTTTTACCCGGAGTGGCCGAGTGAAGATCCAAGGTAGTCTTTTTTTTTTTTTTTTTTTGGATTGTGCTCCAATCGGATTGAGCCAGTGAAGGTTTCTGTCCAAGGGGTGGTTGGGGTTTATTGCTCACGTAATGCCACTCAGGGATGAGTGAGGTTGGTCACTCTCATCTTTATTGTCAGGACCAACTGCCTAGTCCCGGGCTCCAACGCTCCTCATGGGGCAACGTAGGATTGGATGATGGATAGATGGATTAAATTCAATTCAATATCTCTGAAAATATCAATTTCCGAATGGGGTTATGAGGGTTCATTATGATCCTTTGGGACTATACTATACGATAATGGTGCTAGAATTCCAAAACTGCTTATTGTCCACTTGTAAAATAATACCGAGGTATTTCCCATATATTTGTGTACTGTACTTTGTATTTTTATTTAGTAACTAGAATAAAAGAATGCTAGCTACAGAGTTCTGTCTGAGCCTCAGATAAGTGTGTGATTTTTTGGGGGCCAAATATCGGGTGCCCTGGAACTGTAAACTATTAATATGTGTTGAGATGACTTTGCAATTCAGTACTTATTAGGGCTGTGTTGTGAGTTAATGTTCGCTTAGTTACTTTGTGAGGCACAATGATATTGATGCAATGATGATTTTCATGGTTAGGGTTAAAGTTATTCATGCTTACTGTATTTGTTATAGTATTTTTTCTTCTATATTATCCCTACAATATGTGTTATTTTGCACAGACCTATGTGTCTGTAGTGCCATGTGTTATTCTGTTATTAACTGAGATGCCGAGTGTTGTAACTCATGTTTCTTTATTATGAGACTTTCTTGACCATGTGAAGGGATTACTTGCATTAGGGAGAATAGTTATTCATTATACCTATTAACTTCTAGCGGGTCCAAGTGTGGAGGTCGAAGTACCAGTGAGTGAGTCAAAGTCGAAGTGTGGAGGTCAGTCCCAGAGAGTGAGTCAAGGTCCCAGTGTGGAAGTCAAGGTCAGGAATGGTAGAGGACTGGACCAGTGAACTATGTGCTCAGAGGGACAATTATGAAGAAACATATTGGACTGGGACAAAGGAGCTAAGTTTTGTGAAATTTGACATTAAGACCATATATATATATATATATATATATATCGTTTTCGTCGTCGTTTTCGTTTTTAAAGGCTCCAACATGCTTGCATGTGTCGGCCTTGGTCACCTAATGGCGGCTCTCCATGCTGCACGATCCATTGCAGCCTCCCTGTTCAGTCCCTTAACCCTAAGGTCACACTTAATGACCTCGTCCCATGTCTTTCTCGGTCTACCCCTCATAACCCCACCCCCAATATTAACACTTCTCACCTTCCTCACCCAGCTATCATATATATATATATATATATATATATATATATATATATATATATATATATATATATATATATATATATATATATATATACTTAAATAACGTGCCAACTGATTCAGGATTAATCTGTGAGGTTAACAGATGGAAAGATTTCTACTCATTTTTTGGTCTTGTTAATACATATTTCCTCCCACTCGAACTTTATTGTTTGTATAACCCTTGAGAACTAGTGGTATAGAGCTTACCTAGTAGTTTGTTAATGTGTAACCTTAGAAGAATTTTTGGGGAAATTGCGAAGGTTGGGCTTGGGTTGGCCGAGTTGGAGACTCGCCCGTCATTTTGGCATGCCACCACTCTTAACTTGACCACTTGAAATGTAATAAACGCAACCGAAGAGGCCGCTAGTGGGAGAGAGTCTCCGTCAATCTGAGTTCCCGAACGTTCCAGCACACAGTGGTCATCCATAGTGACTTGATTTCTGTTCCTTTTGACCGCGTAAAAGTCTGGATCACAGAGGTGACAGTACACTAAAGCTAGTACAGTAATACTTATCATCCTTATATAACGGGAGCACACAAGCACCTGCCCAGTCAACTGGCACCATACCTCTCATATAAAACACATTCAACAATCTTACTAACCACTCAACAAAAGATGCTCCACCACCTTTCAGGCATTCCACAGCACACCCATCCATACCTGCAGCTTTCCCTGTTTTCATCTCCTTTACTGCCTCCTGCACTTCCTCCATCGTGATCAAAGAATCATTCAACTCTCCCAACACATTTATTCCTTGCATCCTTCCATCTGCCACAATCTCAGCCTCCCTTTCCTCCTCTACATTTAACAATCTTTCAAAATACTCCACCCATCTCTTTCTAACTACATCTGTCTCAACAACCTTCTATCCTCTCCTATTACTCGCTCTTCCTTTCCAGACCCTCCCTTTTGCACCCTTTTCACCTCCTTCCAAAACATTTTCTTCTGTTGAAAATTCTCAGTCAACTGCCTACCCCACCTCTCATCTGCTGCCACTTTAGCATCACGCACAGCCCTTCTTGCCCTATTTCTCTTTTCCTTATACCTCTCATATGACACCTCATCCTTCCTCTGCAGCCACACTTCATATGCACGTCTCTTCTCAGTCACAGCCATACTTACTTCCTCGCACCACCATTCACTTTCCTTTATTTTACCACAACCCACTCGTCTCACACCACACACCTCTTCCGCATGCCCCACCACAGCACTCTTAAACAACTGCCATTCCTCCTCCACACTGCCATTCTCTTGATTTTCACTGTGTTCTACTCATCTTTCAATTTCTCCTGATACTCTATCATTTTCTCTCTATTGTCCAACTCACTCACTTTCAAAACCTCCCTGCCACACCTCAGCTCTTACCCATCTCTTACCTACTTTCAACTTTTCCTCCATCAGGGAGTGGTCGGACATACCTCCACCCTCCCCTCTCAAATCTTTCACATCCAACAATCTTCCTATTGCATTCCTGGACACAACCACATAGTCCATCAATGCTCTATCAACAACCCTTCCACCCTCCTGTCTCACCCATGTATACTTATATCTTTCTTCTCAAACAAGGTATTTCCAATCACCATCTCTCGCTCAACACACATCCCTACCATTCGTTCCCCATTTTCATTTCTTCCAGGCACACCATGCATACCAACTACACCTTCAACTACTACATTTCTCACTCTAGCATTCAGATTTCCCATCATTACCACATTCACATTCACTCCAAAACTCCGCAGATACTCATCATACTAGAAAGACTCCCTCTCTCCTTCATCCCTTTCACTACCAGGCCCATATGCACTCACAAATACTCACAACTGATGTTCAAATTTCACTTTCACCCACATCAGTCTTGATGACACCTCCTTCCATTCAATCACACACTGCTGTAATTCTCGGATCACTAACAAAGCCACACCCTCTCTTGCCCTTCCTTTGTCAACCCCTGACAATCTTCGATTCACACTTCCAAACTTAGACTCACTTTTCCCTTCATCTTTATTTCACTCAAAGCTAACACATCCAACTTTCTTCTCACAAACATTCACCCAATCTCCTCCCTTTTAGCCTCAATCGTACTACATCCACGCACATTCATAGACCGAATCTTCAGGGTACGGGGATAACTCAATCCCCCATCCCTGCCTATGGCCTGTCTCTTTTTGGGAACTAATTGGTCAATTACTAAACCAAAGGAAATCCAAATAAATATCCTTGGAATATCTAGCATCTGGAAACAAATGTGCAACACTGGACCAAGATTCATGAACTCACGATCAACTCCCTGTTGTATCTCTGATTTGTCTTTGCATAAATGACAAAGGGGTTGCAGAACCCTTCAGTGTCTTTCGTTCAGCAATATATATATATATATATATATATATATATATATATATATATATATATATATATATATATATATGTGTGTGTGTGTGTGGGGGGGGAGGGGTGTTATATGCATATATATTATATGTTTATGTATGTACTGTATATATGGTTTGTGCCAACTTTAACATATGGATGTGAGACTATGATGTGGTATGAAAATGAAAAGTCAAGAGAGCAGTGGAGATGAGACTGCTGAAAAATGTATGTGGGGTACTGAGAGTGGATAAGATTCGAAATAATGTGATTTGTTAAAGATATGGAGTGAGGAAGTTTGTGGACATCAGAATCGAAGAGAGTGTACTGAGATGGTGTGGTCATGTGGAAGGAATAGATAACAACAAAGTGGTGGAAGAGGTATATCTGAGAGAATCTGAAGGAGGGAGAGGAGGTGAGGTGGGCCAAGGAGAAGGTGGAGGGATATGGTGGATGAGTGTGTGAGGAAAAGAGGTTTGGAAGTCGGTGAGCCTAGGTAACTGACAAGAGGTCAAGCTGGATGGATGAATATTGTGAGAAGCGCATGATCAGGGATTTGGCACCCTTTTTTTAACGTGACAGCATCTGGACTGACTCTATCGGATACGCTTATGTGAAAGTACTGGACGTGGTGAATGTTTTTCGCGTATCAGATAAAGCCAGGATTCCGGGGACTTGAGTGGTGTGTGAATGGAAGCGCGGCCCATTGGACTGGGCAAATTTGGGCTGTCTGGACACCGCTACTCCTCACCCCGCCCTAGGATGGGAAAGGAGGTCCGGATGATGATGATGATGACCTTCCCTACAACACTCAATAAACTTATATGACGATAATTCTTGCACTCACTTCGCTCACCTTTATTTTTGTTAAGGGGTACAATCACAGTCGTTTTCCACTCTGCTGGCAATGTTTCACTCATCCAAACCTTTTTACATATCTCCAACATGCACTTCATTCCGCTCTCTCCACTACACTTAATAATCTCTACATACACCTCATCAACCTCAGCTGCTTTCGCATTTTTCAGCCGCTTCACGACGTTCCTCAACTGCGAGATTGCCACGTTTCCTGGCACTGCATTCATTCTCTGCACACTTAAAACCAATCATGTTTAAAGCCACTCTGCTCTCTCTATTCCCATTCCTCAGGCTTTCAAAATATTCTTTCCATCTGGTCCTTACTCCATTCCCATAGGTTAATACACTACCGCTTGCATCCTTCACACTTTAGCATTTCTTTCCGTTGTCACTTCTACATTCCCGTACGTCTTTCCAAAATAACTTCCTATTTTCAGAGAAGTTTGCATTCATTTTTCTTCCTAGATCATTATTTACCTCCTCCTTTTTCCTCTTCACTAGTCTCTTTACGTGCTTCATGCTCTCAATATATTCAGTTCTTATTTCAATTGAGCCCCTGTTCCGTAACCACTCTAGCCACTTCTTCCTCTCTTCCTCCACTGCTCTCTTGACCTCTTCATCCCACCATGTTGTACCTTTCTTCTTTGTTGTTAATCTTGCCACACCATACACCGCTTTAGCATTCCTAATACCAATACATCAGTCCTGTATGAGACAGCCCTAGCATGTATTCAATATGGACGGTGGGTGTTAGCGCCGAAGTGGTGACATGTGGAGATGTGTATGGTATGTTGGAGGACTACTGGGCCTTGAGAGCAGGCTGTGAAGCCTATGCCCAGAGTGGGTCACATAAAAAAAAAAAAAAAAAAAAAAAAAAAAAAACTAAGCAATTCCTATATGCATTCCACAGGCTGTCCAGATCAATTTCATTCCAATTCACTGATTCCAACCCCTCCTCTGCTTTATTCCTATATCTATCTATCTATCTATATCTATATATATATATATATATATATATATATGGTGTGCACAGTGTAAATGGTACGGTGTGCAGTGTACAGTATATAACAATTATGATGTGTACAGTATCCATAATGGCGTGTCTATGCGTACTACATGCTGTATAGCACATAAGTAGCTTTCATACCGTCTAAGATGTGCATAGTAATTATTCTACCGTGTACGAGCAACTAGACGATGCTGTCAAAATGACCCGGCTGATAATTATCAGCTTTTTGATATGCTACATCTCACCCAAATTGTTTTGAAAGAAGCCCGGTCACTGGCCGAGGATAAACAGCTTATGTGTAGTGTAAGGCTTGTCTAGTTATATAAATAAAAAAAAAAAAAAATGTTGCACCCAGGAGATAGGATGTAAACAAACGTGTTGCGAAGTGGCTACGATCTTCCCCAGTGTTTTGGTTATGGGTAGGTTCTTATCTCGTGGGCGTCTCGTTTGCCCGACCTTGTAAGGTCGTTGAGAGCCCTAATGATCTCGTAACTACGAAGTGTTTCAATTAGCCGGGCCCTGGTCCTGTCTTCGCTGTATATGATACCAATGGTAGCCACTGCATGTGGTACCCACGGCAGCAACGTCTTTATAGTCTCATTTTGTTAGGCAGATGAGTGGTCGCTCAGGTAAGGAAGGTCAAAGGGGCTAAGCAGCTAATAAGTGCAGTAGTCTCCTGGCAGGACAATGTTGAGGCAGCAAGTGGAGAGGTGGGAATGTGGATATACAGTACAGTATGCATCGTGAGAATGAGAGCGGTGTGAAGACCTGGGCATGGCTACCAGTTGCAAGAGCCAGTTGAGCCTGTTTCGCAACAGTATGATAAGACTAACCGGGACACGTAAACATTCATTCCAAATGAAGCTAACTTTTACAGTGAACATCCAGAACTATGAATTAACTTGTCATACCATCAAACTCTCCAACACATCGGTATTACAAAAACTGATGCACAGCATTTCGGACAAGAGGAAACAATACTAAATTATAAACTGTTAAATGCTTCACGCTGTACAGCATCACCCACATACCAGTAGACGTTTTCCATATTCAGAAAAAACAAATACGTATGGTGGTAATCAAATCCAAGTACTGCACTACACACGACACTTGTGCCAAAAGAGCAATGTCCACACAACGGTAAAACTCCTAGATTTTTCAACTTTTTTTTTTCCTCTCTCTCAGGTTAGCCTACATATAATTTATCTATGCTGAACGCCCATATCTGGCATTTGTTGCCATCTTTCTGCCTTGCTTGCTTGCCTTTTAAATCTGTTGGTATATTATAATGCAGTATCTTTTCCCACGCTTCCTGTGTCTTCTCGTTTTTTTTTTTTTTTTTTTTTTTTTTTTTCACTGAAGAATCAAGCCTTGCATTACCTCTTTTCTAACCTTTGCTCACTTCCACAATACTTCATCAGCTGTTCCTATTCCAGTGTCACTTCCTTCCGCACCTTTTTTTTTTTTTTTTTTTTTTTTTCAGTTACCTGGTTCAAATTGCCTCCGTTGTTTATGACGTAGATTGCAAACTTAATTAGCCACAGGCACATATTATCTACTTACTAAATACTATAAATAATATCTGGTAATTACTTAACAAAAAACACAAACTATTCATAGTAGTACTCAAATTTGTGATAGAGTCCATTCTACAAGATTATTAAAGCATTTGATGTTCATTACAAATGCTTAACCAGGTGTAGAACGTTCATTTTACCAGACATAATGATTTGAAATAAGGTAACAGATTATTATAGGTCCCATGGATGCCCAACAGAATGCATTTTAAATAAAATAAAAGATATTCATACTTATGTTTGCCACCAACTCCATGCCTTGTGCTATGTCAAAGAAAGCAATGGGTTGTCATGGGAAGTACAATCAACATCAATACTAACGCCTTGCTTTAAATATAAGGTAGGCATGCCTTGACACAGATTTATACTGACCCTGAAAGATACAAAGGAAAAGTCATGCTGTGACTACACTCCCACCTTATGTATTAGTAAGTAAATAAAGAGTCAAGCTCCTTGAATGATGAGAAAATGCAAGTGAAGCCCATTTTAGCTAGACTCATGACAGTGCTCCTGCTTTGGTCTTTTTTCTTCTGTTGATGACTTTGCAGAGAGCAATAGGGTGGTGATGATGATACCTTACTTAGAAACAGAAAGCAAAATCAAGAAATACAGAAAAAATACCGTCCAAATTCAATGATCACAAGCATAACTAAATTTAGGTAAACAAATGACATGAGCCAAATACAAATGAAAAGAACGAGTGAGGAGGTGTGAGGCACGGTAGAGAAGAGCATCCAGGCAGCACAGGACTGGTAGTGGGGACAGGGCACAGAGGAGCATGACAACGACAGGTAAGACAGTGACAGATAATGGCATGGTACGTTAAGGCGGGATGCAATTGACAGGCAAGGTGCAGTACGGCAGGGCAGGCAAGGTCGGACACAGAAAACTAATATCGCACAGGGAAGGCAAGATACAACTACATGTGGCAACACTAAAACAGGACAGGAACAGGCAGGGACAAGCAAGGTAAAACAGCGTATAGTTATGCAAGGCAGGGCAGGGTAGGGCAGGACGGAGACAGGCCTCAATGCTACCATCCTCTACCATACACTACCAGGCACTACCAATCTGCCGCTGTGTCTAATGTCGCGCCACCAGGCCAGGCAGGCAGGCAGGCAGGCAGGCAGGGGGGCAGGCAGGCAGGCAGGCAGACATCACACAGACGTCTCCAGTAGGCTGTCCAGAGCGTGGGTAGAGGGCGCCACACACCTCACCGAAATGTCCTGGGCGCCCCGCTTTGCACCTGCCCCGCGTGAATCCTGATGTACCTGTTGCTGGCGTTGTATCTGCTGAGGTTGTAGTGGCTCTGTCTGTGGGTGTACTTGTTGCTGTGGCTGTGATGGCTGCGTCTGCGGGTGTACCTGCTGTTTCTGTGGCAATGGCTGTATTCGTGGGTGTACTTGTTTTTGTGGCTGAATGGCCTGTTTCTGTGGCTGTAGTGGATGCTGGAGTTTTTGTATTTCCTGTAACTGTAGCGGAGTTTGTATCTGGTGCTGCTGAAACTGGTATAGCTGAGACTGGTTCTGTTGCATTTGTTGGGATTGTAAGTGATGCTGCTGTACTTGTGGTTGTAACTGATGCTGTTGCATTTGCTGTGGCTGTGACTGATGTAGCTGTGCCTGATGTTGAATCTGATGTGAATGTAGCTGATGTTGTAACTGTTGCTTGTACTCTTGATGTCTGTGTTGTTGTGGTGGTTGTTGGTAGTGCTGATGCTGAAGCCTCTGTTGTGGTTGTTGGTATGACTGTTGGGGAGTGACGGAGCGAGGAGGGGGCGGGGTGGTCCTGATGCCGGGGACGGGGCTGGAGTGCTCGCGGGGGGGCGGGGGGTCTGAGCAGTGGGATCCCCCAGAATGCCCAGGTGATGATCCTAAACAAACACAATACTGCATTAGTCTTATCACTATCATTATTACTATTATATAAACTCCCATCTTGGAAATATCAGATGCTACTTATTACTCATGTTATTGAAAATTTTTATGGGCTAACTGACTTAACTTCCTGTACCCTTTGCTCATATATATATATATATATATATATATATATATATATATATATATATATATACACACACGTATATAAAAAGCTCTGATGTCTGCTGGAATACAGTATCAATAAAAATTTTACAACAATTATATGACTCTTGGAGCTGTCGCAAAATACACCTTTGAAAATTAATTAAATACTGCAAGAGAGGAAATACGCAAAGTGCAGAGTACGTTAAACCACAATAAACCAGTAATGGCTAAAGTAATCGAAAAAGCGAATTTCTAGCACTTTAAAAATGCAGCTTGCACACACTTGTAACAGCAGTCCAGATAATGCAACATCTAGGGCTACTACAAAATTCATGCATCCGTGTAATACATCCAACTTCACAATAGTAAATCTACTCAATTAACAATCAATAATTTTCTTTGTAGTTAAACTCATTAGCAGGAGACTGCATGTAATTTTATTCTGGCTACTCTCAAAATTATCAGCAAGGGTAGATCTTCTCGCACTTTACATATTAAGTACACTGATGTATACTGTATATAAATACAGATGCGGCAACGGTTGATGCAAGCTGCCGCCATCTTGGTATCGCAGGGGAATAATGCTGCAGCGTGCTTGGAACACGGTTTTACCCACTTCTGGGATCAGATAATTCAGCACTATGCCTTCGTGTGCAGCGATCAAGAACACAAACAGAAAGTTCAAGGACTGTGGGAGAATTTTTCATCGGTGAGTAGACATAAGGATCATTTAGCTTAGGTACTGCATACTGCATGTGGTCTCAAAGTAGTATGCAGTACCTAAGGCATTGTTGCGATATGGTGGCCCTTTGGTAGAATTTCAGTTCTTGGCATCTTCCCAACAATGTGGCACAAATAACTGGTGTGTCTGTCCTTTATCCAGTGAATTTAAGGGAAAGCAAGGCTGGATTCTGTCATCATGATGATTGGGGTTTCAGGGCACATCAGCTACGAGGGCCATATAGTGCCCATTGGAGTCTGTCTTAGCCATATCTATTTTAATAATGGTTCTATTATTAGATTTTCTATAAAGTGGTGGCTATTATGAAACTAATACTTTCCTTCTGTGTTTGCAAGTCTTTCAAAGTATCTAACTGTTGTTTGAGCTCATGAAGGTCACGAAGTAACGCACTGCATGCTGGGAACAATAAATAAGCTCAAAGGCACTCAAAACATGGAAGAGACCAACATACGACAGTATAACGAGCAGAACACCCGAAATTTGAGTGTACAGTACATCGCAACGTTTGACCCGACCTCAGAGACAGCCGGTCACCGAAATAAAAAACTGCTTAACGTGATGACCCGTGAGAACTGGAGGGCTATCAAATGAGGTTACAATGGCTGTTCTACGATAAATAGAATAGAAATTGCACTCGATTTTCAACTTTTATAAAGTGACTATATTAATCCTTAGATACATTTGTTCCCATATAACCTCCTTCAAAAGCATCACCTAGGGATTTCACTTGGTGTGCCATGTCTTCTAGAGGGTTGCTATCGATGTGCCAATTCTCTGAGAGGACGGAAAAAAACGACTTCTCGGTTCTTCAGTGCTCATTTCACGTGTATACACGCGCGTGTATGGATTAGATGGGAGTACAATGTTGTGCGGTGGCTTCACCGCTCGCACTGAGCCGTGCGTAGCAAGCCCACTCCAATTATAGAGCTCAGTGATAAAGTAGGCCCTATTGCTAAAAAATGTATAGGCTTGTAGTGTCCGTTGAGTTGCTTAAATTATAACGAAAGCACACACACACACACACACACACACACACACACACACACACACACACACGCAAAAGCTCAAACACTTCTGTAATTTGAATGCACTAAAAAAAAAAAAAAAAAAAAAAAAAAAAAAAAGAGAGATTTCACATACAAAAACAATATGGGAAATTGAATACCATCACACACAGCAATGGCACGGAAAAGTATAGTACAAACATTACTGCATCCTTACACAGAAAAAAAAAAAAAAAAAAAAAAAAAAAAAAAAAAAAAACGGATTTTAAAAGAAAATACACATAAACAGTTTGTATCTGAAGCCATGCATATTCTCTCTCTCTCAACTGCCGAAACAACAAGTTCACATAATACATAAAACACAATGAAATTAAATCATAACAAGCAAAGCGATACAACAGGTAACTAATACCACATACACAAACATGCAAAATACTGTACAAAAACAGTACATACAGTAAAGCCTCTCTAATTCGAAATTATACATACAGTATATACTAAATTTCTGACAATTACGCTTTTACTAACATTACGTTTACAACTACAATTGCAATTATTATTAAACTACATATTAGCAATGCAATTAGTAAAGAAAAAGCCATATTAGTACAATACTGTGAGCAGCAGTAGCTTTCTGCGTTAATTAGGTTTATCTTATTAGTATTAAAATTATTCACATTAATTTCCACGGTAAAGAGGTCTAGCAGTATCATATATACACCCATTTGGTTTTATTTGCTTCTTTATACTTAAGCTCTCCTACTTAAACACCTACAGTTCACTCCGAAAGACTTTACTGCATCGCTTACTTCACCATGACATCCGGAAGCACCTAAACAAATACATCATGGCCCCGTACGACACATTCCAGACATCGAAAAGAAAAAAAAAAAAGGGGAGGGGGGAGGAATGGGAATAAAAGCTTGCACTTGAAGAATTATGATGGGGTACCACAGACACCTATAACGGGACTATCTGTAACTATTTTGAACAGTTAAAAAGAAAAAAGGGTTCGGGAGTAGGGGGTGCTGAATAAAATAAGGAGGGTGAGGTACAGGAGATATGGGGGGTAAAAGGATGGGTACGATGGTAGGAAGTGAAGGGAAGGGGAGGCTGAATGCACGGACAGAAGGGAGGGCTGAGTAGGGGAAGTGAAGGGAGGGAGAGGAGGGGGCTAAATGGGGGAAGAGAAGGAAGGGGGGAGGGACGAGACTGGAAGAGACCAGTTGGAGGATAGAAGAGATTCAGAGTATACAGTAGGGGTTGGGGCTTAGGGGGCTGGGCTGTCGTTGCGGGAATGGGACATGCTACTGGAATGGGGTGTTTTTAAGGGGAGGAATGGCAGATTCGAGGGAGGTTCTATGTGGGGGGGAGGTCAGTAGGGGACATGAGGTGGACTTAAGAGGAGGGGAGGTTATTGCAGGAACACGTGGAGGGGAAGAGGATGGGAGGTTACTATGGGGATAAGGGGAGGAATTAAGAGGAGGAAGCACAGCTGCAGGGAGGGGGCGCTGCTAAACGGAGGTGGTGTTGCTAAAGAGATGGGGCATTACTAACCGGTGGGATTATAGAACAGAATGGGGGGGTGCCAAAAAGGAGGGGCGTTGCTAAAGGGAGGAAGCGTTGTTAAAGGTAGGAGGCACTGATAAATGGAGGGAGATGTTGCTACAAGAAGGAGGACGTTGGTAAAGACAGAGGGCCGCGCTAGATGAAGGGTGGGAGATGCTATGGGGAAGAGTTGGTAAAGGGAAAGAGGCATTGGTAAAGGAAAGGCGGCGTTGCTAAAGAGAATGGGGTGATGCAATAGGAAGGAGGTGTTGCTAAAGGGAAGGGTGTGTTACTGAAGGGTTGGGGGAGTTACTAAAGGGAAGGGGGCGTTGCTATAAGGAAGGGGGCGTTACTAGAGGGAAGGGGGAGTTGCCAAAGGGAGGGGACGTTGTTAAAAGATGGGGAGACGTTGCTAAAGGGAGGGGGGGGGAACTTACTGGGGGCGTGACGTCAGAGCCGGCAGGGGGGAGTGTCCAAGAGGGGGTCGGCCATATCTGTGGAAACACCTTGTCTTCATTCCTGACTTCCTTCACATCTACCTTCATTCCTTCATTCCTGTCTTCACTCCTGTTGCCTTCACCTCTTGATTCCTGACTTCACTACTCTATTCCTGATATCTTTTCATTCCTTCATTCCGATTTTTACTCGTCTCATTTCTTCATTCCTATCTTTAGTGGTTCATTCCTGTCTTCAAACTTTCATATCTAACTTCACTCTTTTCTTCTTTTAATAGTTTATTCCTGCTTTCACTCCTTATCACCAATTTCAGTTCTTCGTTCCTGCCTTCACCCCTCCTTATCTTCATTCCTGCCTTCATCCCTCCTTATCTTCACTCCTGCCTTCACCCCTCCTTATCTTCATTCCTGCCTTCACCCCTCCTTATCTTCATTCCTGCCTTCACCCCTCCTTATCTTCACTCTTGCCTTCACTCCTTATCTTCATTCCTGCCTTCATCTCTTCTTATCTTCATTACTGTCTCTACTCTTTTGTTACTGCCTTTCTTCACTCTATTCCGGTAAACTCCTTTCCTGTCTTCATTCCTTAATTCCTGTCTTCGTTCATTTCTTTATTTCTACCTTCATTCCGCCTTCACTCCTTTATTTCTGACTCCCTTCATTCAATCATTCCTTTCTTCACTCCTTTCTTCCTAATTTCCTTTACTCATTCATTCATTTCTGCCTTCAACCTTCATTCCTGGTTTCACTTCTTCATACTTGCCCTAGCTCCTTAATTCCTACCTTCTCTTCTTCATGCCTTCTTTCATTCAAATCTTATTCCTGCCTTCACCATTTTCTTCCTTTTCAGCTTCCTTCCTCATTACACTTTTGCTTTCTTCACTCCCTAATTCCATATGTTCACTTATAGCTTCCTTTCTTCATAAATATATACCCGTTTCATTCAATAATTTCTTTCACTCGCTGCTACCTTTTACTTTCCTCCTCATCTGCTTCGCTCGCTCCCTGGTTTAATTCAGTCTCCCTTTTTCCAACCTGGTTTCATCTCTTCTTTGCAGCATTCGTCTGTTTTTTTTTTTTCCTTTCATCTACTCCTTGCTTCATTTCTCCTTCCTCTTCCGTACCTTCTTTCATTTTCTATCTTCTTCCTCTTTTACTTCATTAATTCTTCCACTTTCCTTCCTCTTTCCATATTTGTAGCATTCTGCCTTTCTTCACTCTCTCTCTCTCTGTCTCTTCATCAGTTCCTTCCTGTCTTCATTCCTTCACTTCCTGCCCCCTTCTTTCCTTCCTCACCTTTCATCACTGTTCTCCCATTTGCTGCCTTACTTAAATCTTCCGTTTCTTTCAGTTTACTCTCTTCCTGTTTTTCTTCTTTCACTCCCTGCCTCTATTCTTCCTTCGCTCTGTTCCCTCCGTCTTTTCATCCTTCACTCCGTCTCCTTCATTCCTTCCCTCTTCCATTGCTCTAATTTCATGCCTTCACTCTCTGTTCCTTTCTCTTTCTCTTTCTTCACTTCTATCACTCCAACCTCCTTACTCTTCTTTCACTTCATTCACTGCCTCATTTGTCCCTTCCTTCCTTCATCCACTTCCTTTACTCCTTCCTATTTTCATTCCTTTTCATTTGCCTCATTTTCTCATTTCTTTCATTCCTTCACTCCTGCTTCTTCTTTATCCCTTCCTCGATCTTCATTATTTGTGTTCCTTTCCCCCTATCCCAACTCCATGCCTCTTTATTTCCTTCAGTTTATCCTCTCCCTGTTCTTATTCCTACACTCCCTACTTCTTTCCCTCCATCTTCCTCTTTCTCACTTTTCTCCCTGCTTTCATCCCTTCACCCTGTTTTTTTCTGCCTTCATTCCTTATTTCCTGTTTTCTTTATCATTCTCTAATTCCCTATGCTTTTTATTTCAGTACTGCTTTCAATCCTTTACTCTTTGCTGCCCTCATCCCTTTCATTCATTCCTGCACTCATTCCTTCATTCTGCTTCATTCCTCCCTTTTCTTCACTCATGCGTTCAATCCTTTACTTCTACATTCGTTTCCATCTCTCTCTCTCTCTCTCTCTCTCTCTCTCTCTCTCTTTTCATACATTCTACTCCCGTTCCCCTGCTCACAGCTCTTTCCTTCTTTTTCTTTTTTCTTTTTCTTTCTTTTTTTTTTTTTTTTGCGTGTGTGTGTGTTTTTTCCACCTTTCTCATTCACTTCCTTCTATCCTCTCCTCAGTATGCTGTATTCATCTACCCTCTGTCTTACTTCATTTCTCCCAGTGACCCAATTCTCCTTACCTTCATTCCTCCTCCTCTTTCATCCTTCATTATTTCACTCTCTCTCTCTCTCTCTCATTCCTACTCACTTTAGTTTTGTCTCCGCACCTTTGTTTTCCAATATCTCTTCATTTTCCACCACTCTTCTCCTTCCCTCTCTTCTGTCCATACCTGTCTACTTTTTTCCACTTCCCTTTTTTGCTTTCTCCTATCATCTTCCTTCCCTCGTGTTGTCTTTCACTTCCGGTCTAGAGCAACATTTTGACCCTATTGCTGATGAAAGAATGATCATATTAGTCACCTTGGACCCATCCGCCCGTATGTTCAGGGAATGACTGCGTTTATCTATGATCGTTTACATTTCTTTAGGCCACCGAGAGGGTATACTTATTTCAATTTCGTTCAACACTTAACCAAGCACTAAAATTCAAAACACAGTCCTGGTAAAATCGAGCAGATGGACCAGAATGTCTATGACCATTAAAAAAAAAAAAAAAAAAAAAAAAAAAAAAAAAGGTTTAGAGTGTGCTGGTGATTGATGAAATTTGAAGTTAAAATGCGATGAAACTCTCATTCTTCTTTTTATCTATTAGCACTTTATGATTCCCTTATAATACTAAACTGGTGCGATGTGCAGTAAACAGCTGTGCACAAAAATCTCTGCATCATCCATGGTGGCTCAAATGTTTATGTTGTATACAGCCCAATCTCATTTCCAAGATCTAAGTCAAAGCCAAAATTAATAAAGTACATAGTCGTTAAAATATTGAGGTTGATGGAAGTCATGGAATAATTTTCTTAACCCTCTTCAGTCCGAGAAATCTCACTTGAGCGGGAAAATGTGTCATGTTGGCCACAATCCAGTGAAGATGTGGTTGACAGTCCACTAATCATGATTTATTCACCAGTCACTAGTCTTGAGGCAAAGTATAAGTAATGTAATACTCTCCCACAAGGAGAGTATGTTTTCACCCCTGTTTGTTTGTTTGTTTGTCTGTTTCTCTGTTAGCAGGATTACTCAAAAAACTAAGAGGGATTCGGAACAAATTTTGTGGGTAGATAGCCCATGTCCCAGGGAACAACTGATTAACTTTTGGGACCGATCCGGATCGTATTACAGATTTTGGACCTGGAAAACATTTCTTGTGAAACCCTAATCAATTATGAGAAAACCTAACCTATTATGAAGAGTGGTTTGAAAATCATGTTGCCCAAGTCGGTGAGATGAGCTCCACTGACTCCCTCTAATTATTAATGTCATGTTTAAGACTTACTTACATGTATAAATGGACCAAGCTATAAACCCGGATAAAAGAAGGGACCACGGATAGCATAATTGTAAGTTGAAACCCCTAATACTCCTAGTATTATTTATTTTCCCCGACAAAAAGAATATTTCACGACTATCTGTTTGTCTGTTGGCAGGATTACTCAAAAACTAAAAAGAGATTTGGACCAAATATTGTGGGTAGACAGCCCATGTCCCAAGAAACAATTGGTTAACTTTTGGGACCGATGTTTGTTAGTCTGTAAGTCTGTTAGCAGGATTACTCAGAAACTAACAGAGAGATTTGGACTAAATTTGGTGGGTAGATGGTCCATGTCTCTGGGAACAATCGACTAAATTTTGGGACGGATCCGGATCGTATTACAGATCCTGGGTCCGGAAAACACTTTTTGCGAAACCCTAATCAATGATAGAAAACCTAGACCATTATGAAGCGTGGTTTGGAAATTACGTTGCCCTTGTCGGAGACATGCGCCACTGACTATCCCTCTAGTTTATTTATTAATCTGCTTCAGCGAACAAGAACAATGATGCAGGTTGGTCTTCAGACAGCGGGTGGGGATGGGGGGTGTAAATTGAGATAGCATCTAATCGTGCAGTTTTGTGAAAATACTGCTTAAGATAATTATGGAGTATACCTTTTTGAAATCCCCATGCAAAAGTAATATGACCATATGAAATAGATACCCAAAATTCATCAATTAGTATTTTTTTTTTTTTTTTCAAAAACATTATCAAAACTGTAATACTGCTGAACTTATGATTTTTTTACGGGAAATTCACTGTATTGGGCACCCTTAAAAACAAGATTTACCATGTGAATGGTGAATTATCGTCAGATATAACGATTTTATGGGAGATTATGTGTGATCGATTTTGTTTGGTGAGGTGTGGCATCGCTGTCACGACACACAAAGTGCGTGAATTACAGCTCTGGCACAAGTCACAAGGTACAACTTGCTTAATTGATTTCTGTGGAAAACACGCAACAAAACAAAAATCAATTCAGCAAAAGCAAAAGGTGAAACTTTAGCGGAAAAATTGTGAATCTGAATAACACTATCCTTAACATCTTCATCAAAAGCTACCCGATTCCAACACGTTCTGCTCGCTCGTACATGTTTCACACCTCTGTGTGGACACTTGTTACCTAGTAATACCTTATCGGTGTTGTTCGGTAAACGTGAATGACAGTATAGGTAGCGACAATGTATAGACGATGGATCTGTGTGTGTGTGTGTGTGTGTGTGTGTGTGTGTGTGTGTGTGTGTGTGTGTGTGTGTGTGTGTGTGTTTTAGCCTTCTGGGGGCTCTGTGAAAGATCACATTTGTGAGCCCCTAATGTACCCCACCTGCATTGGACACAAATTATGATCCTTTTTTTATTGTTGTTATATTCGAATCTTCTGAACTGAATTTGTGATAAACTGACAGAGAAAGAGGAGAGAGAGAGAGAGAGAGAGAGAGAGAGAGAGAGAGAGAGAGAGAGAGAGAGAGAGAGAGAGAGAGAAAGAGAGATGCACACACACACACACACACACACACACACACACACACACACACACACACACACACACACTGGTATATGGGGGCAGGAAACAGAGGGTCCCAAGCAGTCACTTGTGTCACTTGTAGGCTACTCAGAACCGGCCCTGTGCGAAAATTCCAAACCTCAGATCCTTTTACATCCATTTACTTCGGTCGGTTAAGTTTTGTCCAATCAGGCCTTTCCAAGTCTACTTTGGTCAACTCATGTCCGATCAGATTTTCCATCCATACAGGTCACATCAGGATCATGTAGGTCAAACCAGGCCACGCAACATATTATTAGCAAAGCAACGTGATACAGATTAGATCCAAGAAGTGAGGATGAACTGTACTGGTATGTATTAATTTACAGTCACATATACAGCACCCATGAAACCGTCTGTTGTATATCATGAAATGCAATTCTACATACATACAATGTGCTGGCCTGTGTACTTTATGAAGGTATACACCTTATCAATGTGAGGACACATATAATGCATACACTAATGTCACTAAGTAAGCATGTGCGTATGCATGAGATACACAAACAACCTTGTGTGCAGTACTTTTAGAGGCTAAGGCAATTTATTATGCGGTAGCAGTGGCCTTTGAGTTTCCATGTGCTAATGAACTGTAAGGCAATTATGATATCCTAGTTAAGGTGAGAGAGAGAGAGAGAGAGAGAGAGAGAGAGAGAGAGAGAGAGAGAGAGAGAGAGAGAGAGAGAGAGAGAGAGAGAGAGAGAGACTATCAACTTTGTAATCCTAATTCTTGCAATCATTTGCAGACTCCAGCATATCTATCTATCTACTGTATTTATCCATATATCGTATTGCTTGTAAAGGCTCCAACATAATTGCATGCGAAGGCCTTGGTCACATATTGGCGGCACTTCACGCTGTTCGATCTCGGGCAGCCTCCCTGTTCAGTCCCTTATCCCTAAGGTCATATTCTATGAACCCAGGTCTTTTTCGGTCTGCCTCTCTCAACTCTACCTCTGAAGTTCACATTTCTCACGTTCAACACGCAACTGTCATCCTCCATCCTCTCCACATGTCATGTCAAAACCATCTCCATCTACCCCTCCCCATCACAGCACAAATACGCTCCAGTCCCACCCTTCCTCTTAACTCTCCATTTGTAAACCTAGCCCTCCCAAGCCTGGAGTTAATGAACGCACTACACGTTCATCCAATCATTGTCATTTCTGTACGTTTAAGTCTACGAATATCCTCTTCTTTTACTGCCCTGGCCTCACTACCATACAGCACTACATTCCTAACACTTGCCACATACAAAGCTCCCTTAGCAAGGAGGGACAGCTCTCTCAATGTCAGGAGAGGCAACAGCTCCCTGAACTTCCTTTAACCACTCCTTACCTTTGCCACAGAGCTAGCTCCAACCAAACCTCCACCACAAAACATATCTCCCAAATAACAAAACTCTTCCATACACTCGTTTATATATATATATATATATATATATATATATATACCTAGGCTGCTTCTCCCTGAGAAAAGGAGGTAACCGAAACAGGACGACACACTCCCAATTTACTCATTCACAATCCCACATTCATTCGTGTCTTAGCCCCAAAATGGAGAAGGGATGGATCCTCACCACACCACACTGCACGAGGGTCAACTGCGCAGTCCAACCAGCGACTTCCGCAACAAGGCCCGAAAACAGGGCTGGTTTACCCCTGCCACATCACAATGGACCCATCCCCTTACCCACACCTGACCTGATCAAACCAAATGTGGGAGAATGTCCCCTCGGGACTGCGTCACCATTTATTCATTCACAATTTCTATCCAATCATTCCTATTATGCGCAGCCACTCTTCCTTGCTCAACAGACATCCCTCTCACATCCAATGCTCTCTTCACACTGTCCATCCATCCTATTCGTGGTCTTCCTCTCAGTCGTACACCACTCACATCCAATCCAGTTATCTTTTTCACCAATCGCTCATCATCCATTCGCTCCATATGCCCAGACCATCGCAACACTCTCTGCTCAACTTGATCAGCCATCTCCCACATAACTCCAGCTCTCCTTCGCACTTCATCATTTCTCACTCAATCCATATGTGTCCCTCCACTCATACTCCTCAGACACCTTATCTCCATTATATTCAAACTTTTTCTCTCTACTACACCCATATTCCATGTTTCAGCCCCATATAACGCAGTCGGTACCACTACATCTTCATACAGCCTTCTCTTTACATCCATTCTAAGCAAATGACATCTAAACATTTTTTTCATTCCTCCAAGCACCCTTCCTACTTCATTTATTCTAAACTTCACTTCTACATCTATTCTTCCATCTACAGCAACATGTGACCCTAAATACTTAAAACACTCTACCTCCTCAAGCAACTTACCATTCAAAAATATAATCATCCTCCTACCATCTAAACTACATCATTTTAATCTTATTCTCATTTACTCTCAATTTCCTCCTTTCACACACCCTTCCAAACTCCTCTACCAACTGTCTCAATCTCTCCTCCGAATCAGTCACCAGTGCAGTCATCTGCAAACAGCAGTTGATTCAGATTCCACTCTAAACCATCAGCATTCACCAGACTCAAACCTCCACCTAACACTCTCGCATTCACCTCCCTTACAACACCATCCATATAAATATCAAACAACCAAGGCAACATCATACATTCCTGCCGCAGCCCGACTCTCACAGGAAACCAATCACTCATAGTATTTCCCACTCTTACACACGCTCTACTATTTACATAAAAACTTTTCACTACTTTCAGCAACCTACCATCAAGTACACGCAATCTCAAAACAGTCCACAAAGCCTCCCTGTCAATTCTATCATATGCTTTCTCTAAATCCATGAACCATCAAAACATCCTTACCTTTTGCTAAATACCTTTCACACACCTGTCTCACAGCAAACACCTGATCCATGCATCTCCTCCCTCTCCTCAAGTCACATTGCTCATCACCGATCGCTGCCTCTGTACCCTCTCTCTCTTAATTAACACTCCCCATACACCTTACCTACAACACTCAACAGATATTATACCCCTAAAGCTAGTACCTTCGTACTCATCACCCTTACCTTTATACAATGGGACCACACAAGCACTTGCCCAATCAACTGGCATCATAGCTTCCACAAAACACACAATCAACTATCTTACTAACCACTCAACAATAGTCGCTCCATCACCTTTCACTCATTCCACAGCACACCCATCCATACCTGCAGTTTTCCCTACTTTCACCTCCTTTGCTGCCTCCTGCACTTCCTCCATCGTGATCAAAGAATCACTCAACTCTCCTAACACATTTATTCCTTGCACCCTTCCATCAGCAACAATCTCAGCCTCCCTTTCCTCCTCTATATTTCACAAGCTTTCAAAATACTCCACCCATTTCTTCCTTACAGCATTCATCTCAGTTAACATCCTTCCATCTTCTGCTTTTACTCCCTCTTCCTTCTCAGACTCTCCCTTTCGCACTCTTTTCACCTCCTTCCAAAACATTTTCTTGTTCTGTTGAAAATTCTCAGTCAACCGCCTACTCCACCTCTCATTTGCTGCCACTCTAGCTTCACGCACAGTCCTTCTCGCCCTATTCCTCTTTTCCTTATACCTCTCATATGACACCTCATCGTTCCTCTGCACCCACACTTCATATTTTTTTCTTTTTTTAATTTGCTCGACTCTGGGCATAGGCTTCACAGCCTGCTCCCAAGGACCAGTAGTCCTCCTACATATCATACACCTCTACATGTCACCACTTCGGCGTTAACACCCACCGTCCATATTGAATACATGCTAGGGCTGTCTCATACAGGACTGGTGTATTGGTATTAGCGGGGGTATTTTTACATGTCGGCGGGTTCTCTGGTAGATCAGTAAAGTCTGCTTTACAGGAAATTCAAATCCTCAAACTGTTCCCTGTCCCAGCAGGGATTTGAACGTGGGTCACCTCTCTACCGATTGAGCCATCGTCTCCCCCCGTCTTTCTCTGCCACGTCTTTTCTCTGCCACAGCCATACTTATTTCCTCGCACCACCAATCACTTCCCTTTCTTACACCACCACCCACTCGTCTCACACCACACACCTCTTCCGCATGCCCCACCACAGCACTCTTAAACAACTGCCATTCCTCCTCCACACTGCCGTTTTCCTGACCTTGCACTGCATTCCACGCATCTTTCAATTTCTCCTGATACTCTATCATTTTCTCTCTGTTGTTCAATTCGCTCACTTTCAAAACCTCCCTGCCACACCTAACTCTCCTAGCTCTCACCCATCTCTTACCTACTTTCAACTTTCCCTCCACCAGGTGGTGGTCAGACATACCTCCACCTTCCCCTCTCAAAACTCTCGCATCCAACAATCTTCCTAATATATTCCTGGACACAACCATAAAGTCCATCAATGCACTGTCAACAACCCTTCCACCCTCCTGTCTCACCCATGTATACTTATAAATATCTTTCTTTTCAAACAAGGTATTTCCAATCACCATCTCTCGCTCAACACACATCCCTACCATTCGTTCCCCATTTTCATTTCTTCCAGGCACACCATGCATATCAACTACACCTTCAACTGCTACATTTCCCACTCTAGCATTTAGATCGCCCATCATTACCACATTCACATTCACTCCAAAACTCTGCAGACACTCATCAACATCATTCCAGAAAGACTCCGTCTCTTCTGCATCCCTTTTGCTACCAGGCCCATATGCACTCTTACTGTACCCACAACTCACGTTCAAATTTCACTTTCACCCACATCAATCTTGATGGCACCTCCTTCCATTCAATCACACACTGCTGCACTTCCGAGCTCACTAACAAGGCCACACCTTCTCTCGCCCTTCCTCTATCAACACCTGACATCCTTCCATTCAAACCTCCAAAATTAGACTCACCTTTCCCTTTCAACTTTGTTTCACTCAGAGCTAACACATCCAAGTTTCTTCTCACAAACATTCTCCCAATCTCCCTATCTATCTATCTATCTATATAACCTGCAATAAGTTATACAGAGTGAACTATGAAATGTGGTGTGTTAAACTTTGGGTCACGTTAAGCAATATGTGAACAACAACAAACTTCCAAATCTCATTCACTTCTTTGCTCTTAAGTAGAACTCCAGCTGCTCTAAACACGGTAACTCAGAGTGGACTCCCTCAACACAGGCATTATCCAATCTACTGGTTAGTCCACTCCGTAATACTAAGGGGAGAAAATCAGCAAGGGGATCACATACAGCTTCATAATGATAGATTTGGAAATCGATTTATAAAACACTTTTCCATCATAATAAACCAATGAACCTTAAGTTTGGCAAAAGTTTTGTGAAACAACTGTATATCCAAATTTCATCATCATTTTTACAATCACCTGCATATTCTGATTTTTTCCAAACTCAACAACAGTATATATATTCTGGTTTCTTTTCCTTTTTACAAGACTACAAACAGTTTAGATACCGGAAATACTTACAGGTTCTTTATACCACCTACAATCATATATAATCAAGATGTCTCCTTTATACCTCCATAATGTTATACAACCTAAGAGCATTTTGACAACCCAACTGTCTAAGAAAATAGCAAGTTAAATAGCTCACTTCTTATTTCTAAATGCTAGTTCATAAAGCCCATATACTGAAATTCAAATAAAATGGCGAAATTGTGCGATTAATTAACATGCACACCTTCAAGTAATAATTGGAGGTCTAAATTACAGCTACTCTGTTATTCTTCTAAATAAATTCCAAACTAGATACAAGCCTGATTTACTGTTAGCATATCAAAGTTTGATTCAGTTATTGTTAATGTCTTGTATATAACAATTCCTGGTTATAGACTGGCATGACTGGATAAGTTTTCATGTATCTAGTCTTTAAGTCCATCACCCCACAAGGACAATCAACCCTTCAACTTCAGCTGGCATTAATGCATGTTCAATTTTCACTCCAGGATATTATCAATCTAAGGCTGGCATTTTAAAAAATTACGGTACAGCACTTCCATACTTTGATTTATTTAAAGTACATCACGACTGTTTTGTAGCCTAAAATTAGTCAGTCAATTTCTTGGTAAAAGAAACGGAGGAATAAAATGAGCAGGTACTACTCTCATACATCTGACATCTCATTATGCGGTTAGTAAAAGGAATCATACTCGAAGTTCGAGGGTTAAACTACATTACTAAGTAGTGCCAGAAATATTTCGTCGTTACATACTACCACTACTACTGCATTTTTAGTCAGCTGTTGTCACTGGTGGCTGTCAGTATAACAAAAACCTGGTGCGAACATACTTGCACTGTCACACAAGCTAGCGGAGGTCCTGCGGTGACTGGCCCTCCAAGCAAGTGACCTGACAAAGCCCTTGGTGCCCGTATGTACCGTGTCGAGGCTCATGGACCGCTGCACCACGCCCCGCCACACGTCTTGAGTACCCCGCCCACCCTCACCCACGCTCAACCCTGAACTCACCCCTAGTTGCTCGTTTAGGGAATACAGCTTAGTGGTGATGTCTTTCCCTGCAAATGAAGCAAAGAGGGTAGTTGTAGTATTTAATAAGCAGGGGTAAAAGGAGGTCTTTTCAATACTCAGGCTCCAGTGACTCAGCTGAATAAAATCATCTGGCATTAGCTGAAATAGAATACCAGAATTATTCCAACCCTGACAAGATGGTGAAATTAACACTAACTCCAATACTCTGCCTCAACTGAGTAAATCTGTTTGGGGTTAGCTGGAATACACACTAGCTATCAGACCATGAAATGGTTAAACTGGAACCCTCCCTTTCTCCTTAACCCAGCGTTTCTTAACCTGGAGTGCTAGCACCCCTAGGGGGTGCTGAAATCAATTTTAGGGGATGAAGGAAAATGCTGCATTGGTACCCTTGATGTTTTACTTTTGAAGAATGTATAAAATAAATTGTCAAGCAGTACTTCCCTTTACTTTACACTATCCTTGTAGTAATGTAGCAACTGTAGTCCCAGTAACCAGATGTATGGGGATGCTGGATTGTGAGAACTTACTACAGGGAGTGCTGAGGTTGGAAAAGGTTAAGAAACACTGCCTTATGCCTTCTGGTAGGATGACATCTTTAACCTGTTTATGCTTACTATCTCCTAATAATTTTTATTCTAAATGAGGAGAAATGCTCCAGGATGAAGGAGTTAAAATCTCCACGAACCCCTTAAGTACCAAGATGGTTTCAAAATATTACGAGTACTTTTATATATTTCTAGGTAACTTTTACTCAGTTACGGAGACCCTCTAACTACAATTGTTAAAACAATGTACTGGACAATATCCTGAACGGTACACTTTTCGCGGCTTAGTTAACAGTCTGGTAAAACTTTCGAGGGGGTACCCATAGATTCTCCTCCAGCAAAACCATCCTCCTTTCTCACCATTTTCTAGAAATCATGGAAAATAAATGTACTCAAAGGCGGACGAGTTCTACATCATTCAAAAGGACTGACATAACTTTTTTTTTTTTTTTTTTTTTTTTGGTCAATGCTGTATCTTTAACACATGCTAAGGGAGTGGGGGAGAAGTACTGGCTAAAAATCTGTCTTACCGTCCGATTTTCCGGCGGAGGAGGAGGGTACGGTTGGTTGGGGGGGGGGGTTAAACAGCACAACTCACTGTGATGTCCATGCATCCATCATCTAATCCAGAATGCCCCACGAGGAGCGTAAGAGCCCGGGGCTAGGCAAGTTGGTGCTGACATTTAAGATGAGAGTGACCAGCCTCATTCATCCGAGTGGCATTACGTGAGCAATATACCCCAACCATCCCTTGGATATAAACCTGCACAAGCTCAATCCAACTGGAGAGCTTTAATTGCTCACTTAACCACTAGGCGCCATAATTTGGTTATATGGTTACCACCCAGCGTAGTAAATGGTTTCCTGGTGTACAGGACACCATTTGGTTTGTCACTCAGTGTACAGTCACCCGTAGACAGAAGGAAGTAAGAGAATAGAGGAAAAAAAGACAGAATAGGAAGGATGGAAAGAAGGAAGAAGAGAGAAAAGGTCAGGCACTCGAAAGCAGCACTACACTGAGTGAGTAGATGGTGAGCACCACCACCAACCGTACTCTTCTAATTAATTTCGAGAATGCAAGGTTATTTTATTAAACTTGGAAGGACCCACCTGTGAAGAGGTTACTGGGTACTAAATCTAACTCCTCCAGTTTGAAAATCACCCTGAAACTAAATAAAATCGTTTGGTAGTGGCAAGAAAAAGAGTCCTCAGTCTGAAGGGGTTAAATCAACCCCCCCCTCACTATTTTTCGATGCTATTATTTTCATATCTGTTATAAAACGTTTTGACCAAACACTTGTGAGAATAAACAATTATAAATAATCAGGTTATGCAACATTTCCCTGCGTCTTTGTTTGTGGAAACTTGGTAAGGAGTGTTGAGTTCACAGTTGGAGGCATCATTCAGATACTCCGATGTGGGGGAGGAGCTATTCATCCATCTTTCAAATATGCCCCCTTGTGACGCATCAAAGGCATATGTGCGTTTTCTTTCCCAGCCTAAAATGAGGGAAAAGATCAGAAGTCAGGTGTGCCATAGCCTTGTCACCTGAATTATGGACTGACTCGGGAGGGATGCTTGCTGAAGTGGGTGGAAGAGAAGGTTGGAATCATCGGTGAGAAATTGTGTTAATATAATGAAAACAACACCATTCTGAGGAACATCAATTACAGATGCCGACAGGGACACAATAAAGCCAACTACAACAGCTGCTCTGGATTGGTCAGGAAGGAAAATCTGAAATAAAGGAACAAATAGGAAACACGAGTGGCAATTCAGCAGATTATGTCTCAAAAAAGGGGGATGATCAATAGTGTGAGAATGTGAGAATATCGGTGCAACCCACCTGATGGAATACATACTGACGATCAGAACTAGTACTGCAAAATGTTCTTATCTACAGGTTAATTGAGTATATTTAATATACGGTATGGATATGGTCAGCAGACAGGTTCATGAGGTTGGCTGCTTTGTCTTGGCAAAACAAGAATATCTTGGACAGTAATTATAATAATCTAGATTACAGGTATTAAATAAAAGTGTGGTAACTGGGAAAAAAAAAAAAAAAAAACTAGCGGGTGACTGTGGTATATTGTGGAGGAAGAGGTCACTGTTAGGGATATGTCCGGAGGGCATACGGCCAAGGCTACCACTCACATATGTTGTGTCGGCCAATGGATAGGTATATGCTTAGTTAATGAGTTTAGAACATGATAGTATGTTGACACAGTCGCTTAATAGTAGGTTGTGGTGACCATTATCCATTCACCTGATGTAGTCCTACCTAATTCTTCCTTCATCTTTATCATTCTATTTCTGCATCTGCCTTCCTCTCTCCATACTTCTACATTTCCTTTCTGTCACTTTTATTACTCTTTTTCCACTTCAGGCGGCTCTACACGGAGTGACAAATCAAATGGCATCCTGTAACCCAGGAAACTAATAACAACGAAGTCACGGATTGAAGTGGAGCCTCTCTGCCCCGTTAAGTGGGCAGAGAGACGCAAATGTGCCATCCATCCAAGAACCAAACCTGCACACTTTCCCCCGCGCCCTGCTGTGGTGAGGTGCGACCAACCACAAGGGAACATCGATTCACTGCAAAGGACGGCTTTTCAGGGATGGTTGCTTGCCTGTGGTTGACGGGTCTGCTCAGTAACAGATGGGGGTTGATAACAACAACAACAATGCACCCGCCTGACTCGTCTATAATTACTAGCACTGAATTTCTGCTGAACTTACCAAGAAGGCTGTGTACAGTCCAGTAGACTACTGTATCGGTACCAACAATGTATTAACAGAGAAAGAGGGGCAAATGACCTGGGGACCCCAATATTTTCAGCCCCTTCCCCCCCACACACAAAAAAAAAAAAAAACTATAGGTGACTTAAATGAAGGTCAGTCGGTACAGGGAAGAGGCTTTATGGCTCTTCATCCGAAATTCTCTATATCTTAAATGCCACAACAAATTATAATAAAGTTCACTTATTACCAGTGAACAAGCTATAGCTGATCCTAGGAGCCTCTGTGGTACAGTGGCAAACTGTGCGTTTTCGTACACTGAAGAAAGAGGGTTCGCGCCCCGCCAGGGTAATAAACTTTGGGAGCGTTCTTCTGGCCACGTACTGCTTGGCGGACATCAGGGGTGCTGTGGTTAAACCAGTGTCGCATACTATAAAGTATGTTTGCACCCAGTCGGCTTGCGCGGGCCGATTACACTTGGTTCACAGACTACACACACATCCAAAGCCACTACAACACTACAATTACACTTACAAGCAATTCTCACAATACATGCAATTTCTACCAGACAGCCTAAGCCACTTAGTAGAGATACATTGGCTGTATCGTCCCCACTTCGGTAGGGACAGGCCGGTCCTGCAGTGGACACTCAAACGGCTGATGAGAGATGAGATGATATATATATATATATATATATATATATATATATATATATATATATATATATATATATATATATATATATATATAGGTGGGGGCGCTCACCATCCACTCACTCGATGTAGTGTTACTTTGGGTGTCTGCCCTTTCCTCTCGTCCTTCCTTCCTCTTTTGTCTTTCATTCTTTACACTTCATTCTGTGTATGTGACTTTACACTCTCTCTCTCTCTTCTGTCTTTCCTTCACTCTTTCCCCTTCCTTCTGCCTATGAACGACTCCAAGCTATGTGACAAGCCAAATGGCTTCCTGTACACCATGAAACCATTTACTACGCTGGGTGGTAACCATATAACAAAATTAAAGCGCCTGGAGGTTTCGTGGGTTAATTAAGGGGTTCCAGTCGGGTTTAGCCTGTGTAGGTTTATATCCAAGGGGTGGATGGGGTTTATATCTCACGTAATGCCACTCAGGGATGAGTGAGGCTGGTCACTCTCATTTTAAATGTCAGGACCAACTTGCCTAATGCATGGCTCCTCCGCTCATGGGGCAACATAGGATTGGATGATGGACGGAGAGAGAGAGAGAGAGAGAGAGAGAGAGAGAGAGAGAGAGAGAATTTTTTATTCTTCTGTTCTCCCCCTCCCTGTATAAAAAATAAAAACATTAAAAACCTAAAAGCCTCATCTACTAATCACTAGTGTACTGATAAAGTTTAGGTTCATGACATGTTAATATTCAATGTTTTCTGTGAATGGTGCTTTTATATTCTCTGGCACTGTAGGTTAATTATGCATAGTCATTTTTTTTTTGGCGCTAAAGTGCTAGGATGCCTCCTAAGCCCACAAGAATAAAACCCAGTATCTAGTTTGGGACAAAGTAGTCCATCCATCCATCCATCCATTATCCAATCCTACATTGTCCCATGAGGAGCGTAGGAGCCCGGGGCTGGGCAGTTGGTCTCGACATTTAAGATGAGAGTGACCAGCCTCACTCATCCCTGTATTTTTCATAATCATTCTCCTATCCTGAACCCACTTACACCTAATTAGATACACCTAAGTACCTATAACAGGAGTTGCAACCAATACCATACTACTCACTTCGAGATGCAGGAGCTGTACTTATCATTGCTCGTTGAATACTGCTTTTATTCCTATACACTTGTAACAGTCATAAAGAACTACAGTACATATTAAGTACTACAACCACTGAATTTATAACTGAAAACGATGAATTCTGCTAATTTATGCTTATTATTACCCCATTACAGTACCGTATTTATACCTATGGGTGCATCTTGTGTATATACTGTACAATTTCTATCATCTCGAATGCTGTATATTTACTTGTATCTCTTGCTGTAACCACTATACTTACAATACTACCAGCTAACAAACACATCTGTGTTGTCTTTAATACAGATTCTCTAACACGTGCTACTTATCTACAACTACATTTTACTGTGTATTTTCTGTTGCATTATCCTAACCACTGCGTTCTGTACTTAGTACAGTAAATGCTGTTGCATGTTTCATACAATTTACTTCCATACTCGTACAAACTAACGTCATAAAAGTGAGATATATGAAACCATCTCTTACAATTTACTCTGCTTACTATTTATACGATACCAGGTACGTACATACCTTCTGTGGATTGGTACTGTCACTCTAACGGTATACCAACTATCCACTGAAGTGCACAGAGCAATACTGTCACTTCTACTAACGATCAACTCCTCACTTCCAAACACATACTGATACCGTAATCCTCGTACTCCTAGCAACGACCATTGTTTCCCCACTTACCGACAAGAGGTATTAAATGTAAGCTTTACTCACTCAACGTATTCAAAAGTGGATTTCGTTTCCCAATTTCCCAAATGGAGCTTAGGTTTGGTTAGGGTAAAGCATTAGGTACAGTTAAGCTAGGTTTGGTTAGGTTTAGTTAAACACTTTGGTTAGGACAGTTCCTTCCGCCATTAAGCTAACAAATCAAACAAGAACTGTCACAGAAGAAGAGCTAAAAACAACGGGGAAACAGATTTAACAAGAAACTTTTATTTACCACCCCAAACATAATAATAAAAAAAAAAAACAGACTATCAGGAAGAAGAAGAACAGATTTGGTAAGGTACTGCCTCAAATAAGACATGTTTACCCCGATGCGGTTGTGTACGACTTATGAAGAAGGGTCATAGATACTGGCACTGTGACTCCTACCAGATTACAAACCTACTTCCCTCTGCTCACCAATACATTACATCAGCTCTGAGGAAAAGTCGCAGAAACTGGTACTTTCACAAACTGTTCTTGCTCACACTTCACCACTACCCTTGCCAACGACCTACCTCCCCTACCCCCACTCACCAATAAGGTTGTGTATGACGGCTCTAAGGAAGGGTCTCATATGCAGAATGTGACGGAGGCGGGGTCGAGGCCACCACAGTAGCTTGCTGCGCTCCTCAGCCACGATACTCACCTGATGGAGGTGAGCAAATATGAGTTCGTAATGCGTGACGTGCTGGAAGTGTTAGTAAATGCTGCGTACAGCGAAACGCAGTCAGTAAATTGTTATGAACAGTGCTGAATGTGTTTGCACTTGATTGTGAAACTTATTGAATGTGTTAATAAATTATTACCTCCGCGAAGGAGGTTATGTTTTCACCCCTGTCCGTTTGTTTGTTTGTTTGTTGGTTGGTTGGTTGTTTTGTGAGCATGATTACACAAAAACTACTAGACGGATTTCCAAGAAACTTGGTAGAAGAATGGGCCTTGGCGCAGAATACACTCCAATAAATTTTGGTGGGATCTGGATAAAGGTGCGGATCCAGGATTTTTTTTTTTTTTTTTTTTCACTTTCTTTAACATTGCGAGATAGGACGTTGGAGGAGGTATGCGCTCTACTGAGTGCCACTCTAGTTATGTAGTGTTCTGCATGTGTCAGTAAACTGTTTAGAAAACTAATAATTGTCTAGGTAAATAACAGAGCAATGCTGATTGTTAATAAACTTTTGTGAAAATAACTGAATGCGTTGGCTAATTACCGTAAAAGATGATACGTGTGTTGGTGAACTAATGTGGAACGTGTTGAATGTGCTGGCAAAATATGAACTGCTGTATGTTGGTATGCCGTAAAGAAACGATAAGTGAGTTTGTAAACTATGAAAAGTTGAATGTGACAGCAACTGTTGTGCGTGTTGGTAAATTACTGAGAAAAATGTTGAATGTGATAGTAAACTGCTGAAAAGTGCTCAATGCTGAATGCCGATGAACTGCTGCTGAAGTGCAACAAGCGTTGGTATGGTGGTGTTTAGGTTGGCAAAGTGATAAATAAGTTACATGTTGGGATGTTTTAATGTGCCGAAGATATTTAGTCTTTTAGAGCATTATTTACTGTGTAGCTAAGTATCCCCCAGTACCGGGTCAGTCTATAGTAAACCAGCGAAACATAAGCACTGACTTTATCAAAGTACCTATAAGTCACCCATTTGGAAGTATTGTTACTTTATACATGTCGGCATAATTACTATGCTTTTCAATCCCTGTAAATATAAATAAATAAAAGCACTGTCCAAGTAATTCGCTGTCACCAACGCACGAGTTACCATGTCAGAACTACAAAATGTGAAGCCACATTAAGTCATCACTGAAGGAACTGTAAGTTACCGTAATTCGAAAATCAGCAAAACATACAAACTAACCTGGAACAATTCGTCAGAGTCATCAGGACAGGCCTCCCATTCCGGCGAGTCTATGAACTGGTTGGGCATGATGTAGTGCAAGTGGGTGGAGTCGCACGTCACACGTAGCCTGTACGTAAGTAATTAGAATGACTGATAAGATAATGGGCAAGAAGATAAGTAGGTAGAACGGCTGTTAGGCAAGACGGTAGGAAGGTAGGTAGGCATGCAGAAAGAAATTTATGTCGTTACGAGAGGTGGTAGTTAGGCTCATGTAATTAAGAAATAAATACACACTATATTCTCGACTTCATCCTCTCCCACTTTTTCCGTTTGTTCTCATAACTTCCATTTCCGTCTTTTCTCTCAGTTTTAACTCCTTCCTTCCCTCCCTCCCCCTACAGTACCTAAGGATCAGAAAGAACCTACAGTGACATATCCGTACAATGAACGAAAGTTTGAGCGTATTCACGGCACTGTAAGGAAACATAAATACTCCAGGTCAATGATTTACCTGGCACAGGAATTACTGCCCTACAAGCAACACAACCATAGTTCTAGCTCATACTTCCGCCTCCTTACCGCAATCAGGAGCTACACCACCCACCTATACTGCCCCGTACAGAGTACGATCACATTATTAAACCTACCAGATACAGGAACTAGCAACACCAGAACTACTTACTACATTTTTTTTTTTTTCGAGGCGAAGAAGCACTTGACAGGCTGGTGATGACTGGCTGAATGCAACATTACTTTATAATCTCTTTACTCGTTTGCATTATTTATTGACAACATATATCTGAGGGGGTAATTTGGGTTAGTAAATGTTATTTGGATGTGTTGCATTCGGCCATTCATCACCAATCTGTCAAGTGCATCTTCGCCTCGATAAAAAAAAAAAAAAAATGGGTAGAGGTTCAGGAGCTATTAACATCCGAACTCCTTACCTGACACTAGAGGTTAATACACAGTAGTTTGTTCATCTTGACTCTGCAGAAATTTTCGTCACTTTGCTGCTTATTTTCTGCAGCTCACTAGCAGACTAATACGCTGTACTGTTGAACAGCTCTATATCCTTTCCATAGTACTTTATCCTTTCCACATTACTTCATCATTACTAGCGCTGTGTTCTTGTGTTAATCTCATGTTACAGCTCAGGATTCAAGACGGACAGCTGTCAATATCAGGGCAATTTGAAGTGGACAGAATTGCTGTTGTATCGTTGTTGCCCCAGACTCATCTGGACGTGAACCCAGTGGACTGCAGGCTGAAGTTGTCTTCTACAGTCCACCGTCCACCTTTCGAGAGACAGAGAGGGAACTGGGGGACGTTTGTATAGTCGAACAGATGCTGGTGCCACCGTGCGAACGCGTTCCTCCGAAACACCACATGGACAATGTATAACACAGCGACTACTCACTTGCCCGTCAGCAATATAGAGAGGCGCTCATCTGCTGGGGTGACGTCCTCCACAGCGTAGGTCTCACCCGCATCCAGCCACCGTATGCTCGCTTCCTTCACCAGCTGGCGGAAGTTCTGACGATTCACCTGCCAAAATAAGTCGTAAACAGATAACAGGCAGATAACACAAATCAGTGACGATAATGTTTCTTCTAAACTAACAAAAATTCACAATCCCTTCCAGCTTAACTGGTGGCCAAAAGTCGTCAGACTGGAGAGTTGTTCTGACTGAAAGAGAGACTTATTCCTTCATTAACATTCAGGCTCACTATTATGCAAACCATGACTTGTACGGCATTTAAGTGGTGGGAGTGGCCCAGTTTCGTCATAGGAAAGAAAACTATTATACCAATCAGCGACAAGCCAATGTCAGGATAACTGCCAACGGTATCCCTCGTTAACAGATTATGAGTGGGGAAAAGAGGGAGGTGGGGAGAAGTGCAAACATGAATAAAGAAAAGGAAGGGAAGGAATGTAAAAGGAAAAAAGGGAGTGAAAGAAAAGTGAAGGGGAGGGGCAGTGGTAGATTTGGATGGAGGGGAAGGTGGTAAGGATGGTAGATGTGTGTGTGAGAGAGAGAGAGAGAGAGAGAGAGAGAGAGAGAGAGAGAGAGAGAGTCGCTCAAACCACGTCAAGCCACAGAGCTTATTCGTCATTTCTGGGAAAGGAACGAGAATGGGAGGTGGAGGTGGAGTATGATTTGATGGATGGGTCAGGTTAGATTAGGTTACGTTAGGTTACGTTCAGTTAGGTTACGCTAGGTTACGTTCAGTTAGGTTATGATGGTTGGGTTTGGTTTAAGTAAAGATGTGAGAGTAAAGCAGACAGTTAAAGTGAGACCGGGCCAGCCAGAGTTTGACTGAACAAGGCAGAATGAGACCAGCCAGGCAGAGTGAGACTGAGCCAAGCAGACTTTAGACTGTGAGACGGAAAACGAGACTGAAGCAGGGAAGAGTAATGCTGAGATAAGTAGAGTGTGTATGGCTGGTAAAGTGAGAATATTTTAGTATCATAATCATCATCACGACAACCACTCATTCCTTATTTGCTGTGAAAGGGGCGTACAAATTTCAGATACGGGAACAGAAAAACATATGAGCAATCACGTGCCTAGCTAGAGAAAAGGGGCCACACTTCCATTTACTCAGCACTGAACCCCTGCAAACATTATTTAGTACATCCATTAATTTAAGTAAAAAATAAAGTATCCACAACGCTGTATTTTTCTTTCACATACATTTAAATCTTATCCTCCTTCTCTTGCCTAAACAACACACATGGTGTGGGTGGGGCCCAGAAAGAGGAACATAAAAGTACCAAAACTACAGATCGATAAAACAGACAGCACACCTAAATGAACCACATATCCAATCACTTATCATTCACACCATCGAAATGCTGGGCTCGAAGGCCTAACTGGCTAGTGGAATACACGACTGTAATACGGGTCCATATTCTGAGTCATCTCCTGCTGCCAAAATACGATCTTATTCAATTTATGGTAGAACCCTCGGGCTGAACTAATATTTAACCCCTTCAATCCCATGACGCAGTTGTCGCCTTACTCTCGCTATACCTCCAGGTGGTTTTGTTCAGCTTTAGGGGAACCTTTCGAGCCGAAGGGATTAGACAGCCTTGCGCAAACTCTACAATTAAGGTTTCCCATAAGAGTACCAAATTGCCTAGAAAAAACAATGATGAAAAACGTACGTCATCAAACCGTAATAGTTAAACATACCTGACTCAGCAATACACAGGTGTTAGTACGTACAATCACAAAAATGTGAACCGGTATGGAATGTCAGTTTTTTACTGCCTCTTCCTGGGTTTTGTTTTACGTGGCACAGGAAACTTCGTAGCACCTCTTCCTTAGCGATTTACTCGCATATAAAGTTTTTCATTCTCTTGAATGCTATTTGTACAGCTTTAACAAGAGCTTCGCGGTCCTATCAGTCTGCTCAGCTTTTGCTCATGCAGACAGCCAGAATAATCCATGGAAAATCCCCGACGCGTTCAAAGTAATGCTTCTGGGGAAAATTAGGGGTCAAATGACCCTTTGGAAAATTTCAATCGATATGAAATTGAAACGGGCCCATCTGTGACCGAGTTGCAATCATCCCAGCAAATATAATCGAAATCCCTTTTCCAGTTTCGGCTGCGCCACACACACACACACACACACACACACACACACACACACACATTCTCTTAGAATTTAGAACAGTTAGGAAAGAAGTATTCTCATTGGAACTGTGAGTAGTGGAGTGTTACAAGGTTCAGTTTTGGCTCCCATTATGTTTCTGATAAATGATATACCAGAAAGCTTAAACAGTTATATGAATATGTGTGCAGATGTAAAAAATATGAAGCGATCCAGAATGGTGACAGATGAGGAGTTACAAAACGATTTAGATAAGTTGTACAATTGCAGCCACACATGGAAAATGGAATTTAATGAAAAAAAAATGCAAT
>NC_137010.1:18184829-18247329 GCF_032717465.1 Coenobita brevimanus
CATGACGCAGTTGTCGCCTTACTCTCGCTATACCTCCAGGTGGTTTTGTTCAGCTTTAGGGGAACCTTTCGAGCCGAAGGGATTAGACAGCCTTGCGCAAACTCTACAATTAAGGTTTCCCATAAGAGTACCAAATTGCCTAGAAAAAACAATGATGAAAAACGTACGTCATCAAACCGTAATAGTTAAACATACCTGACTCAGCAATACACAGGTGTTAGTACGTACAATCACAAAAATGTGAACCGGTATGGAATGTCAGTTTTTTACTGCCTCTTCCTGGGTTTTGTTTTACGTGGCACAGGAAACTTCGTAGCACCACTTCCTTAGCGATTTACTCGCATATAAAGTTTTTCATTCTCTTGAATGCTATTTGTACAGCTTTAACAAGAGCTTCGCGGTCCTATCAGTCTGCTCAGCTTTTGCTCATGCAGACAGCCAGAATAATCCATGGAAAATCCCCGACGCGTTCAAAGTAATGCTTCTGGGGAAAATTAGGGGTCAAATGACCCTTTGGAAAATTTCAATCGATATGAAATTGAAACGGGCCCATCTGTGACCGAGTTGCAATCATCCCAGCAAATATAATCGAAATCCCTTTTCCAGTTTCGGCTGCGCCACACACACACACACACACACACACACACACACACACACACACACACATTCTCTTAGAATTTAGAACAGTTAGGAAAGAAGTATTCTCATTGGACCTGTGAGTAGTTGAGTGTTACAAGGTTCAGTTTTGGCTCCCATTATGTTTCGATAAATGATATACCAGAAAGCTTAAACAGTTATATGAATATGTGTGCAGATGTAAAAAATATGAAGCGATCCAGAATGGTGACAGATGTGGAGTTACAAAACGATTTAGATAAGTTGTACAATTGCAGCCACACATGGAAAATGGAATTTAATGAAAAAAAAAATGCAATGTCCTAGAAATGGCAATAAGTGGCAAAAGATTTTGTTTAAAAGGGAAAGATAGAAAGAATCATTAAAGCAAGGGAAGAGAAAACTTTACGAGTGATCATACAGAATAAACAATCACCAAAGAGGCATATAAATATAATCACTGGAGGGGCATATAGACTGATGACTAATATGAGAAAGGCTTTCCGCTATCTGGATGAGGAAACGTTGAGAGAGATCATTGTCTTTATGATACACTGAAAGTATAATATGCAGCAGTGGTATGGCAACTGCATGTGATGAAGCATGAAAGAAAATTTGAAAAGATACAGAGGAAGGCGACTAGGTTGCAACCAAGTATGAATGAATTCTCTTATGAAGAGAGACTGAAGAAGCTTAAGTTAACAAAATTCAGTGAGAGAAGAAAGATTTAATTCCGATGTTTAAAGAAGTTAAAAAAGTGGAAGAGATGATGAGTGATCTGTTTGTGGATGATGATGGAAAGACAAGAGGACATAAATTTGAAGTGATGAAGAGTAGATGCTTATATGACGTGAAAAAAATTTATAGTTTCCCAAACAGAAGCTTAGACATTTGGAACAGTCTGGAAGAGGTGATGGTGCAAGCAAAGAACATACGTGTGTTTATATGAAGACTGGATAATTTAAGATATGGAGACAGGACAACACGAGTTTACCTCAAATCCTGCATACTACAGTTAGGTAAATACAACAAGGTACAAACAAACACACACACACACACACACACACACACACACACACACACACAGAATTAAAGTACTGTATATCAGATATCGATATGAATTTCATCAGTAACATACAAAAGGATAGTGAGCTGCTGTGTGCAGAATGAATCGCTAAGGATGCGGTGTTACAGAATAATTAAAGCCGCTTGACATACAACCGTTAATACAATCCGAACTAGAGAGGCACTCAGTGGAGCGCATCTCTCCGACAATGGCAACGTAATTTCCAAAACACTCTTCATAATAGGTTTTCTCATCACTGATTTGGGTTTTGCAAAAAGTGTTTTCCGGATCCATAACCTGTAACACGATTCGGATCGGTCCCAAAAGTTAATCGGTTCTTCCCTGGGACATGGGCTATCTACCCACCAAATTTGGTCCAAATCTCTCTTAGTTTTTGAATCATCCTAATAACAGACATACTAACAAACATAAAAGTTAATCGAGTGTTCCCTGGGACATGGGCTATCTACCCACCGAATTCTGTCCAAATCTCTCTTTTATTATTTTAGTAATCCTGCTAACAGACAGACAGACAAACAAACTGGGGTGAAAACATACTCTCCTTGTCGGAAAGAATAAAAACGTGTATGGCTAGTCATGGATATTCCGGCTCATTGTATCACTGTTGGCAAATAGACGACAATTCAGTAGTTTGTATGAGTACAACGAGCACAGTATTAAAACAGATACCAAAGAGGAAAGCAGTTCTTCCCATTTAACATCAAAACGTTAACCTCTGTATCTCATCCCTGATTGTGCAATGTTAAATGAGATACAAACTACCCACTTCCTCTCCTCATATATATATATTTTTTTTTATACTGATCATCTTAAATGCTGACACCTTCGCAAAATCGGTCTTAACCCCCTTCATTACGATACTGAATAAAAATAAAACATACTGCTTTCTCCAGACGACTTTATTCCGTCTAGGGGAGATCTGTCGATCATTACCCTCTCCGCTATAAGATATGTCTTCTAATTTAATAAAATAGCCCGGTAACAGCAACAATGAATTAACAAGTGGTGCCAGGCACAACAAACCTGATCCGACAGCAGTTATTTTATTGCTGTTAAATACTGATTAGTTTCTACCATTTAGTCTCAGTGCACAATTAAAGTCTAGGGTAATGGCGCAAAAGTGTTCATGTCCTCTGAAAATCCGTGATCTTGCGTTTGACCTTACAAGGTCACTCAAGATCAAAAGTCATGCTGCTAAATGAAAGCCCATATGAGACTTCCTATATCATGGTAATAGTAAGTATATCTCCAACGAGTTTTGAGTTATAGCCCTCTGAATATCCACTGAGTTTGACCTTTTAAGGTCAAGGTACCAATTAAAAGCCCATATGGGATTTCCTAGATACTGATAATGGTAAATATCTACCTTCAGCCAGTTCCAAGTTATAACCTCTTGAATATCCGTGACCTTGAGTTTGACCTTTCAAGGTCATTCAAGGTCAAAGGTCTTGGTGCCAAATGAATGCCCATATTACGAGTTCCTGTATGTTCCAATAGCGAATACCTCTATCTTCAACCGTTCTCAAATTATAGCCCTCTGAAAATCCGTGACCTTGATTCTGACCTTTCAGGGTCACTCAACTATCTCCAAATTATAATCACTTTCTTTGGGAACCAGTGCCCACATATCCTGAGAGTTTCATGTAGCCTGATTTCATTCAGCCACTTTTCCGCAATGTTGCTAACAAAGAAACTCGACCAAAAACAATGCCTCGTCGAAATCTATTCGGGGGAGGTAAAAATTACGTCGACGGAGCCAACGGATTGTGGTGCTAATAACAGTACACATTTCTGGTTACCATCGCCTTAAATCACAGGCGGACTAGTCTAGTTCCAGACCCCTGTGATCCTGATGCTACAAAGAGGACTGGATGATTATGTACTGTATATATATATATATATATATATATATATATATACGCTCCGGACTAGGAATCGAACCCTAGACCTCTTAGATAGAAGTCAGGCACTGATACTACTTCACCATGGCGTGATAAAAGCTGTGACACCTGATTTTTTTGACGAACCAGGCAAATCCACAATGGGAGGATATATTTCAGTCACAGCACATTAGGATTATTTCACAGCCCCACGCAACTCAGCAAGTGACAGAGCAGTTTTAATCTATCCCAGACACAACACGAGCATCTTTATATATTGAAGAGACACACATTACACGCGTGTGTACAAATATATTTTTACGTTCTTGACTGGGAATCGAACCCTAGACCTCTTACATAAAAGTCAGGCACTGATACCACTCCACCACGGCGTGATATAAACTGTGACACCTGATTTTTTTGACGAGCCAAGTAAATCCATTATGGGATTTACACACGCGTGCAATGTGCGTCTCTCAAATACATACACTCGTGCTGTGTCTGGGATAGATTAAAACTGCTCTGTCACTTGCCGAGTTGCGTGGGGCTGTGAAATAATCCTAATGTGTTGTGACTGAAATAAATCCTGGTTCGTCCAAAAAAAAAAAAAAAAAAAAAAAAAAATCAGGTGTTAGAGCTTTTATCATGCCGTGGTGGAGTGGTATCAGTGCCTGACTTCTATCTAAGAGGTCTAGGGTTCAATTCCCAGTCAGCAGTGTAAAAATATATCTGTACACACGTGTGTAATGTGTCTCTCCAAGATGTGTGTGTGTGTGTGTGTATATATATATATACATACAAATATATATATATATATATATATATATATATATATATATATATATATATATATATATACGGTATGTATATATATACTGTCTGTATGTACATATATATATATATATATATATATATATATATATATATATATATATATATATATAATGACATGCTTTTCATTTATTCTTGCCATCTTAAGACTATTTCATTCAGCTACGGAGAAACTTTTCGAAATAAGGCGTTAAATAAAGCCTTCATTTAGTCCTTCACAATACAAAAGGTTTTCAAAAATTGAATAAAATTGCCTGGAGGGGGCAAGATTAGGTCAATTACAACATATCACTGGATAGAAGTGGTTTTGAAATGAGGATCCAGCTTGGTTCACAAGTCAGACGTGCGTGTTCTACCAACTTAATGCCGATGCTACTGGTTGGCAGGGAGGAAAAGGTCACGCGCTGGTCATATAGGACTGACCTTATTCGTAACTTCTGACCTATGCGGAGGGTCAACACGATACAAAGTGACTCGCTGTTCACTTCAATAAATACAAACTCGCCACCAAACTTCTTCAAAAACAGCGGCACGGATTGCCACATCGGAGGTCTTATTTATAAATGATCCTGATCAATTTACAGGGTAAGTTTTCATAACATTTAACACTTCTTACACATCCTAATCTAGTACGAAGCCAAAGTCATAAAGTAATTTATTCTTTAACGAAAGACAGGATTTGTTTCACATAAATGTATGAAGCCAAGTTCAATTACATGCCGTTTTACAGTCTAATAATGACGATGTTGAACATCCACCGGCATTCTGAAGAATGAAGTGTTTCTTGCTGTTTACTCAACAACTCTGCAGAATAATGAAATATCCATCCTAAATACTTTTGATGCTGAGTTCTGATGCTGATGGGCCTTGAAAACCACGAACAGCAAACAGCTGATTGAAGAAGAGCGCAAACACACCAGCTAAAAGCTTTGACCACATCAACGCAAGATAAGGGGTACCGATAAGTATAAGTGATAAGGTCAATGGTTAAAAAAACAGACTGGTGATAATCAATTCACCTCTAAAAACTACTGATTAGATGACAAAGTTACATTATATCTTGGTGAGAAACTGAGTGGATAAAAAGTAGCCGGTAGGTGACAAAATTACCAGTGAAAAGATGATCATCCACGACCCAACCCAACCTTACTCAGCTTACTCGTAAATCAATCTATTAAGACCTACCATAGCCTAACACAATCTAGCCTGACCCATCCTAACCACAATCTAACCTTATCAAACCTTGAGTGGACAAGAGTCCCTATCATAAAGGTCAGAGCTCAACCTAATTCCTATCTATCTATCTATCTATATACCTAGGCTGCTTCCCTCAAGGAAAGGGAGGTAGCCGAGACAGGACGACTCACTCTCCATTTACTCATCCATTCAAACACATTCATTCGCATCTTAGCCCCAAAGGGGAGAACGGACAGATCCTCACCGCATCACACCGCACAAGGGTCAACTGCGCAATGCAAGCAGTGACATCCACAGCAGGGCCCGACAGCAGAACTGGTTTACCCCTGCCACATCATAACAGACCCATCCCCTTACCCGCACCTGACCTGACTAGCTGATCAGACCAAATGCGGGAGAATATCCCCTCAGGGCTGCGTCATCACTTATTCATTCACAATTTCTCTCCATTTATTTCTGTCACGCACAGCCACTCTTCCTTGCTCAACAGACATCCCTCTCGCATCCAGCGCTCTCTTCACACTGTCCATCCATCCTATTCGTGGTCTTCCTCTCAGTCTTACACCTCTCACATCAGATCTAGTTATCTTTTTCACCAATCGCTCATTATCCATTCTCTCCATATGCCCAAACCATTGCAACACCCTCTGCTCAACTCTACCAGCCATCTCCCGAACAACTCCAGTTCTCCTTCGCACTTCATCATTTCGCACTCGATCCATAAGCATCACTCCACACATACTCCTCAGACATCTCATCTCCATTACATTCAAACTTTTCCTCTCTGCTACACCCATATTCCATGTTTCAGCTCCATATAACGCAGTCGGTACCACAACACCCTCACACAGCCTTCTCTTTACATCCATTCTAAGCGAACGACATTTAAACACTTTTTTCATTCCTCCCAGCACCTTTCCTACTTCATTTATTCTAAACTTCACTTCTGCATCTATTCTTCCATCCACAGCAACATGTGACCCTAGATATTTAAAACAATCTTCCTCCTCAAGCAACTCACCATTCAAAACTATATTCATCCCCCTACCATCTATCAACCTCGTACACTTCATCACTTTACTCTTATTCTCATTTACTTTCAATTTCCTCCTTTCACACACCCTTCCAAACTCCTCTACCAATTGTCTCAATCTCTCCTCTGAATCAGTCACCAGTGCAGTATCATCTGCAAACAGCAGCTGCTTCAGATTCCACTCTCCTCCATCAACATTTACCAGACTCAGACCACCTAAAACTCTTGCATTCACCTCCCTTACAACACCATCCATGTAAATATTAAACAACCAAGGCGACATCACACATCCCTGTCGCAGCCCCACTCTCACGGGAAACCAATCACTCACAGCATTTCCCACTCTTACACACGCTCTACTATTTACATAAAAACTTTTCACCCCTTTTAGTAACCTACCATCAAGTCCATACAATCTTAAAACAGTACACAAAGCCTCCCTATCAATTCTATCGTACGCTTTCTCTAAATCCATAAATGCCCAAAACACATCCTTGCCTTTCGCTAAATACTTTTCACACACTTGTCTCACAGCAAACACCTGATCAACGCATCCCCTCCCTCTCCTAAAGCCACACTGCTCATCACTAATCACTCCCTCTGTACCCTCTCTAACTCTCATAATTAACACTCTACCATACACTTTACCTACAACACTCAACAGACTTATACCCCTAAAGCTAGTACATTCATACTTATCACCCTTGCCTTTATACAACGGGACCACACAAGCACTTGCCCAGTCAATTGGCACCATACCTTTCTCAAAGCACACATTCAATAATCTTACTAACCAGTCAACAATAGTCACTCCACCACCCTTCAGGCATTCCACAGCACACCCATCCATACCTGCAGCTTTCCCTGTTTTCATCTCCTTTACTGCCTTCTCCACTTCCTCCTTCGTGATCAAAGAATCATTCAACTCTCCCAACACATTTATTCCTTGCACCCTTCTACCTGCCACAATCTCAGCCACCCTTTCCTCCTCTACATTTAACAATCTTTCAAAATACTCTGCCCATCTCTTCCTTACTGCATCCATCTCAATTAACATCCTTCCATCCTCTGCTTTTACTCGTTCTTCCTTCCCAGACTCTCCCTTTCGCACCCTTTTCACCTCCTTCCAAAACATTTTCTTATTCTGTTGAAAATTCTCTGTCAGCCGCCTACCCCACCTCTCATCTGCTGCCACTTTAGCATCACGCACAGCCCTTCTCGCTCTATTCCTCTTTTCCTTATACCTTTCATATGACATCTCATCCTTCCTCTGCAGCCACACTTCATATGCACGTCTCTTCTCAGCCACAGCCATACTTACTTCCTCGCACCACCATTCATTTCCTTTTCTTACACCACCAACCACACGTCTCACACCACACACCTCTTCTGCATGCCCCACCACAGCACTCTTAAACAACTGCCATTCCTCCTCCACGCTGCCATTTTCCCGATCTTTCACTGCGTTCCACTCATCTTTCAATTTCTCCTGATACTCTATCTTTTTCTCTCTTTTATCCAACTCACTCACTTTCAAAACCTCCCTGCCACACCTAACCCTCCTAGCTCTCACCCATCTCTTACCTACTCTTAACTTTCCCTCCACCAGGTAGTGGTCAGACATACCTCCACCCTCCCCTCTCAGAACTCTCACATCCAACAATCTTCCTATTACATTCCTAGACACAACCACATAGTCCATCAAGGCTCTATCAACAACCCTTCCACCCTCCTGTCTCACCCATGTATACTTATAAATATCTTTCTTCTCAAACAGCGTATTCCCAATCACCATCTCTCGCTCAACACACGTCGCTATCATTCGTTCCCCATTTTCATTTCTTCCAGGCACACCATGCATACCAACTACGCCTTCAACTGCTACATTTCCCACTCTAGCATTCAGATCTCCCATCATTACCACATTCACATTCGCTCCAAAACTCTGCAGACACTCATCAACATCATTCCAGAAAGACTCCCTCTCTTGTTCATCCCTTTCACTATCAGGCCCATATGCACTCACAAACACCCACAACTCACGTTCAAATTTCGCTTTCACCCACATCAGTCTCGATGACACCTCCTTCCATTCAATCACACACTGCTGTACTTCCGGACTCACTAACAAGGCCACACCTTCTCTTGCCCTTCCTCTATCAACACCTGACAATCTTCCATTCACACTTCCAAACATAGATTTCCCCTTCCCTTTCATCTTCGTTTCACTCAAAGCTAACACATCCAACTTTCTTCTCACAAACATTCTCCCAATCTCCTCCCTTTTAGCCTCAATTGTACTACATCCACGCACATTCATAGACCCAATCTTCAGGGTATGGGGATAACTCCATCCCCCGTCCCTTTCTCTGGCCTGTCTCTTTTTAGGAACTAAAAAACAGAGGAGGGGGTCCCTAGTCCCCTCACCCCGCCCCTTTTAGTCGCCTTTTACGACACGCAGGGAATACGGTGGCAGTATTCTTCCTAACACAACCTGGCCGCAGAGTAGTAGCACCACCCCATAGTGCGGCCAGGTTGTGTCCCCCCCGCCACAGGGGTTATCTGCATAACCTTTAAGGCCGCAAATACCTTAACACAGAGGTCATACGCAGCCCAGCCTTGTGCCACCTAACCTAAACTGTTCTCCAGGAAATTAGCAAGAATCAAACCTATCACAAAATAACCGCCACCATTCTTAATGGAGAAAAAGACCATATCAAACAGGTCAAATAGCCTAACTTGTATACTGTATATCCCACAATATTTTATGCTAAGGTAACATGACACAGCATAATCTAACAAAAATAACCTACATCAACCATAAAAGGAGGGAAAAAATCTTTGCAAAGAGCTCAAACACAGACTAGCCTTATTACATCTAACCTAACCTGTTTTAATATTTGGGGGTCGAAAGACCCTCACACAAAGGTCACTGGTCAAACACAGCCAAATAAAATGCCACCTAATCTAATTCACTATACCGTGCCCCAACGTAACCTGACTCAACCTAACCCAAAATAACAAAACCTGCATCAACCTCGAGAGAGCGAGTGACGTTACAGAGGTGAAACACAGCCACATATAATTCATCTTAATCTAATCTTCCCTATTACACTTCATTCAAAGCTAACATGACGCAGCCTAACCTATATTAAAACAACCAGCACTAACCTCGATGGTCGAAACACCTAACATTATTCTACCTACCCCAACCCTATCTAACTTATCATCACCCATATTATCCTAAGTTAACATGACACAGTCTAACACGAAACAAAAAAATTCGTACCATCCTTGGCGTGCCAAAAAATCTTATCATTCATTCGTCATCTAATCCAGTGTTGTCCGATATGGAGCGTAGGAGCCCGGGGCTTGACAAGTACGTCCTGACATTTAAGATGAGAGTGACCAGCCTCACTCGTCCCTGAGTAGCATTACATGAGCAATAAAACCCAACGACCCCTTGGATATAAACATGCACCGGCTCAATCGTAAACCACCAGGCACCATAATTTGGTTATATGGATACCACCCAGCGTAGTAAATGGTTTCCTGGTATACAGGAAACCATTTGGCTTGTCATTCAGTGTAAAGTCACCCGCAGACAGAAGGAAGAGGAGAGAATGAAGGAAAAAGAAACAGAGGAGGAGGAATGGAAAGAAGGAAGGAAGAGAGGAAAGGGCAAGCACCCGAGGGCAGCACTACACCGAGTGAGTGGATAGTGAGCGACCCCACCAACCACTAAAACAAAATATTTTACATTAACCTTGTGGGGTCCGTCAAACATAGTCTGCTTAATTCCACCTTATCCGAACTATTCTAAGGTAAAATGACACAGTCTAACCTAAAACTATCCAAACTATTCTAAAGTAATATGACAGTCTAACCTAAAACACAAGACTGCCAACATTCCCAAAGGAATGCAAGATGATTTCCACACAGTTACAATACACTGGCATGTTTCTGTGGAAATTGCCATAATTACTAATGGCCATATATAATAATTGTAGGATCTAAAAATTTTCATGTTTTTATGGTCTGAAGTTTGACCCCAAAAATTCCTTAAAAACGTCCAAATCGGGGCTATTGGCCCAAGGGACAAATGAGGCAAGTTTGACGCGGACTGGTGAAGAAAAAAGAAATGACGCCACGTTGGAAAGTGTTAGGATGAAAGAAGAAACTGACGAAATAACAGTCGCTCTCCATATTTTGGTGTGAAGTCCTAAAAATATCTCACACTAACCTTGAGGGGGCGAAAGACCTTATCATAGAGGTCAAAGAGGTCCTTTTGCACCCTAGGTGGCCAGAAGGTATAGGTGAGATAGAGGACATGGCCTGTGTTGACCAGAAGGAAAGACATATTCCAGGCGAGGATGTCCACCGCGCAGATGTCGAGGCCGGCCCACAGAGTGAAGAGCAGGATGCCGACGCATAGGATACAGCGCATCACCAGCCCGGACAGGCGGAAATTGTGAGGCACCAGGAACGCCAGCAGGCAGAAGAAGTTAGCCACCTGCATGAGAGAGGAAAATGGAGCATGAGGCTACTTATGTGTAGTTACCTGGAATTGAAAAGCAGATAAGAGAGAGACGAGAGAGAGGGAGTTTGGATTTATTTATGTGTACCTAACTGGAAGAAGGAGGGATATTGGACTTTTATCAGGCTACGTACGGCCACTTGGGCGATATACAAACAGATATATAGATAAACACAGATGCAGACAGATAGACAGAAAAAATTGACAGACAGTGTGAAAGGTAACAGAGTTAAAAGAAAGACGGGCAGGCAAAGGATGCAGCGCATCACCAACCAGGAAATGCGGATGTTGTGAGGCACCAGAAACTCTAATAGGCAGAAGTTGATGACCTGCATGTGAGGGAGACTGAGTTTATTGAGGCTACGTATGGTCACCCGAGAGATGTACACACACACACACACACACACACAGATTGGGTTTATTATGGGTAAAGCATGGTTACCTACATGATACAGAGAAGACTGGATACATTTGCACTAGGTAGGTATTACTTAAGTTGGGTTAGAATAGGTTAAGTTGGTTTACGTAGGACTGGGCTAGTTAAGGTTTGGTTGAGGTGGGCTGGGCTAGACTGGATTAGTTAGGATAGGCTGGTTATGCCTGGGTTAATTAATGTTATGACAAATTAAGTAGGACTGGGTTGGCTTAGGTTAAGCCAAGGTGGACTGGCTTAGATTAAATCGTGTTAGATTAACCATGATTAAGTTTTGATGCATTGAGTTAGACTACATGAATTTGGCTGAACTGATTTCATTTACATTAAACTGGGTTATATCAGGCTGAATGGGTTAGTCTGCGCTGGGTCAGGTTTGGCTGGGTTGAGTTAGTTACACTAGATCGGACAAGGTTAGGCTAGCAGGGACACTGTCACGGGGTTTTTATAATATCAGGGTAATTTTGATATAAATGGTTAAATATTATTTAATTTGATAATAATATTCAATAATATTGAAGAGCAGAGACAATGTTTGTCTCGCTACATCAAGCAACGATTTCTTTACGCTGTCTTGTGCACGATTCTCTGAGAACGAGAATTTATAAACTTTCTCAACAGTACACAGCAGAGACTAATTACTCACGATTGCTGAATTACTGTACTGTTAGCCTCTGGAGAAAGTTACATCACCCCTGACAATAAATAACTAATACTAATAATAATAACATCAGGTTCTTACTGATGCATTAACTCCTGGCACAACGGATTTTAAGTTAATACAACAAGACTGGTCTAAGTACCAGTTATGAAAGCAAACGTTTATGCAAGCTAGGAGCTATATGGAAAATAAGCTTAATTATGGAGAAATGAAACAAGATTTTACTTTACATTAAGCTCAAAAAAGAACTGTTAAATTTATTAATTACAAAAAATAAATTTAACGTTACAATTCAAATCAAATTAAATGAGACGCACTCACTCACACACGAGCTAAATACTTACGCCTAGAAAAAAAAACACCTTAATTAAACTCTTAAACTAGGATTACAAAAAGGAAATACCGGTCGATGAATGCTATGTATCACCCGAGGGGTGGGAGGACTGGATTAACTGTGAAGTGGAGTTTGGGTAGTAGCTGACCTCTCACACTGCTGGCACAGGACCTTCCTCCGTCACAACAAACACAAGACTGAGTCGTGGGAACAAAAGCGGAGCACTCGGCCGCATTTTTTTAACGGTCGAATGAGCAGGGGCGAACAATAAAAAACAATAGTATCGCTCAGTACAGCACTTAGTGACGTGCATTAAATCGGTCACTTTTGAAAACGGTGACGAATGTTTTGAAAAGTATACTCCGAAATGGAGGGAGAAACGGTTAGCTGAGCGATACACAGTGAGCCTTCCACTAATAGTTCGTGGCTTCTCACAAAAGGGAAATGTCACGAACTGATTCGTGACAGACACGCTGGATTAGGCCAGCTGGATTGAAAGTATGTTCGGGTATATTAGTCTGACCTAGGTTAGATTACGCTGGGTTAGGCAACGGCAGGTTAGATTACACAGGACTGAATCAGCTTGGAGTGAGCTCGGCTAAGCTAATTACGGTAGACTGAGATGAAACAGTTTGAATTCAATTACATTAAGCTGAGTTAGGTTTGTTAGGGCTGGATTAAATGGCCTGGGTTTGATTAGTTTATTTAAGCTGGTTAAGATTATGATGGGTCAGCCTGATCTGGTTTAATCTGGGTTATGCTAGGTAAAGGCGCCCAGTATCCACTCTTTTATGTCGCGTTACCTGCAAGTGACTCTACAGCGCGTGTTAAGCCACGTGGTTTCTCAGACAAGAAAACCATCTACTAAACTGGTTTCTTAAGCATGTAACCAAATGGACGCCTGATGGTTGGGTGGATGAAGACAGTCTATCTAGATGTGGCCTATAAGGCATTACCTCTTACGAAGAGTTGGAGTTTACTGCTCACATAATACCATACTAGGAGGGCTATTGGCACTATAGCCTGAAATATCTGGTCTAGAAGGCCTAGCCCAGGGCCCCTAAAAGCTTAACGATTAGATAATAGATATATTGACAGGGTAAGCTGGATATGGTGGCTTTCAGTACGTTAGGATAAGTTTACATTTACAGGTAGGATGGTGTGGTTGGGTTGTGTATGTTTAGTTGTTTAGTTTGGAAGGATTACGATGGTAATTAAAGCTGAATCAAGTTGGAGCACCTTTGGACAGTGATATGTTTGGGATTAGTCTTCATCTGAATAATTTGGACTGGGCTGGGTTAAAGTGACGATAATCCTTTCAGTGAGATTACTTTTTTTCCATTTCAGTTTTCCTACCTCCAGACAGGTTCTTACAGGTGTCTTATCAAGATAGTTTAACGTCAATGAATGATGAGGATGACAGAAATCGTTCCTAACCCTCAACCCAGCACAACAGGTTTCTCTTAGGATGAATAAAATGGCTTGGCCGAGACAAAATGTAAACTGAACAAGCCTTTAGTAAAGACGTATCCCCACCATGTGGTAAAGAATACAGGTATGCACTAATAAGTATGGCAATTTCATATGTACGGTAGGGGGATAAACCAGGACTCGTACACCACAGCCGTGTTTCTGTCGTCCAAGCTGGAGCTTGGGATTCGAAGCGCGTCTTGGGGCGCTTGGTTTCTGTCCGCAAAAACAGTCCAGGATACGTAGAACCGAAAAATTACGTGCCGATCGCAAAGTAAACAGAGGGGTTCGCCGAAGACGATCATCTGACGAATATGCAACCTACACGTAGCAGTTATTTGTGCTGAACTGGCTCTATTATGTCGTTAATATTAGCCACCTGCACCCTAATTTTACGTACATCGTGCTAATTTCATGATATTTATCATTTACGTGTCCTTGCTGGCCTTTCTCACTCTCCCCAAGCTGCACCAAGACTGCTCCCGACCACGCATGGTTGAGATACGAAGACGGTCTTGATTTCGATAACAAATGCTTGGGCTGGCTTCGTATCACTTTGGCCGACAAAAACGGCGCAGCTTGGTTTCACCGAAGATAGCTTCGAATCCGATCCGTCAGCTTGGACGACAAAAATTCGGCTTATCTTTAAGAAGTAAAGATGATCCAGCAAGTAGTCTCCAAGATACAGCTATTTACAAATTAATTTCCTTATATGGAAGTAGCTCGTAAAACTCTTACAATGTGGCAATTTCATATAAAAGGACATATACTAGGGCTCATACTCCATTTTTCTGTACGATATGAAGAGAATCCAGCAAGAAGTTTCCAAAATACAACACAAGACATATTTTTCCTCATATGGTCATCACAGCTCGTAAAGTACAGACAATATGGCAATTTACATATACGGACATCAACTACGAAACATACTCTATCTTTCTCTGTGATATGAAGCCAATCCACCCGGTAGTTTCAGAGATACAGGCCTGGACGGATGGACGAACAGATGGAGAGACTGACGGACGGACAGGGGCGATTCCTGTATCCCCATCATATGGAATAACGGTGGGAATAACTACGACATTGCACAAAAAGATTGGGGATAACGGAGATTATTCTAACCCCCTCCACACAATAGGTTAAAGTCGAATATATATAATCAGCCCGCATCAAGACCAAAATGGACAAAGAAGTCATCCTACTTAACGGGCTGACAAATCCATACAAAGAAGGCTACCGGTTCACGTTACTCTAAATGACTGATTAAAAGACATCCTTTGGTACAGCAGCCACACGGAATGTACTTTATGATGATTAAGCAGTCCAAGGGGAGATATGACGAGCATCTCCGTATCTAATTCGCATTTTGACTCTTTACACAATATACAGTACACATCCTACTGGTCTGCCCATCTGAACATACAGAAATCTTTCAAGCAGCCAGATCAAAACAGTTCACCAAAACAGCTAAAAGTTGAATAAAACAGTCTTTCAGTGGCAAAAATAAAGCTAAAAATACGTCACTGGACTGAAGTGGTTAAAGCTCAAAATAATATATAAATACATGAATAAATGAGTAATTAAATAAATTATCATCACCATCACCCGTCTATGAAGTTAAGTTACCGTACCTGGAACAGCGTGAGTGTGGCACCGGGCCATTCTTTGCAGTACACGATCCTTTCCGCATTGCCCGTCTCACTCAAGTTGCCGCCCAGAGCCATGTTCAAGGTGAAGTTGTTGTGGGCAGTGGTGAGGTTGTACAGGGCGGTGGTGTCGTTGTAGTCCTTGGTCAGCATGTAGTCAGCCTCGGTGGGGCCTCCGGAGTCATTGTAAAGAGTGCCCAAGCGGTCGCCATTCCCTGGCGCTCCTCCATCAGGGGCCACCGTACCGCCTTCCTCCGCCATTTTGGAAGTCGATCCTCTGCCGTCACCTCCAGCTCTGACAAGGATACAAGGATATTTATTTCACATTTACTATATTTATCCACTAGGTTAATCGGGGAAAAATAAATAATCACTGGTTATATATTTCAGGGCGGAGATTTATTTTGACCATACATGCACTGTGAGTCACCAAAACCACAACTATACTCTGCCCACTTTAACTAGGCCTAAAATAGACATCTCTCCATCTTGAATGTTGAGCTATAGCAATAATTTAACACCAGAATATGGTGCCACTCACGAGCACGTGCTAGACAGAACGTAGCGCCGTATCACTTTCTTTCTCACCCACTAAGCTACTAGTAATACGATACAGCTCAACAAAAATCTTCATCAGCTTAAAGTGAGCGAACTCTATACCAAAATAACCCTCACACTAAAAACTATAAATTTTGGTGAGTACGATACTGAATTATTTTTTGTAACAAGTATGAATCACATACTACACACCATATCCGTTTTTAGCTGATTACACGAAACATGGAATGTTGTTTGATTGTCTATAGGCATTTTTCCCGAGCATATACCTGAACACTGCATAAAAGAAGGGTGTGCAGTGAGAGATGCCTCATCTTGTGCTATTGGGTAATAACAAGATTAAGCTGTAACTGCTAATGGAGGCGCCGCCTCCTGTTGCACAACACATTCGCTACGCCCGTGTGCTTACTTAGCAATAATTTACACTTTATTTTTTCACAAACCATTTTAATTAAAAAACGTTATTCTGCTTTATTTTCCAAAATACAGGTAGCTTTAATCCTAGGATAAAAATATAATGTGTAAAAATAAAGCATTCTACCGAAAACCATTAATCCATGTTTGTGCTTCTGTAGGTATTGTGCAGTTGTGATCAAACTTAAACCACCCCAAAACTGGGTCAGAGCCTAATGAATTCTTGCAAAACTAACCGCTTATCCACTTCAATACCAGGACGTCTTTTTCGTTCTATTGTTCGAACGAGCGAGAGATAACACAATGCTAAATGTAGCTAGGTGGCAGGTAGGCAGTAGAGAACAGCACCAAAACTGGGATATTTTGGAATTATTAAAGCTTAAGTGAATCCACGCACATTGCTGGAAAGCTTATGAAATATTATTAAGGCGTTACTTACGTGACTTCTCAAAATTCGCAAAATATTGCTGATAAAAATTTTTAAAAAGGGCCAAACTGAGCATCAAAACGGGTTGTCTCGGATACTATTAAAGCTTCAGCGGATCTACACACACTGCTGATTATGAAAAATGTAATTAATGTTACTTAGCTATGTGACTTATCTCAAAATTCATCGCCATATTGCTGAAAAAAGTCAAAACGCGCCAAACTGAGAACCAAAACATCGAAGTGACAGCTTTGTCCATCATCTCTGCACTGCGTCCCCCTTTCACTTATATATTCATGTGGCAATCAATTGAGCCACGACGCTGACGCTCATAGCTTATGATATTGTCTTTACCTCGAAACACAAGCTGGTAACCGTCATGCATTGACATGGGGTTTGTTCAAAGCCCTTAACGTGATAGTATGCACATTCTGAAATAAGACGGACAATTTCAAATGCAGCATTAGTAGCTAACAAGTGGGCTATTTTTGTTTTGTTTTTTAAGCTAAAATAACAACATTAGCAAGCTTACTCGCTTGAACATGTTCCACATTTTCAAGTGTGAATGTCTATGGCTTATTTTTGCTGCCAGCAGACGACTTTATTCAATTTAGCAAGGTGCTTTAGTAATGACAGCTTTGTTCAGGCGAAAAGCGATCCCCTAAGCTGAATACAATTGTCTGGAGGATACAATGGTATGGCAGAAAAGACGCCATCGGCCAGGTGTTCTTAAAGTAATGACTTGATACCCCATGGGATTATCGAAATGGGTTCTTTGGGGTTTCCAGAAAGGCATCCTGAAAAAAAAAAAAAAGTGAACAATTGGCTTACTGTACTTACACAAAATACCGTAATCTGTGTATGAATACTGTTTTGCTGAAAACAATAATAAAAGTATCCACAGGATTCAGCTGTTTGTTCATAGTCATTCTCTTTTCTCTGTTTACAGGAAACTGAAATACCGGATTAATAGTATTAAAGAGGGGGTACCAGGCTGACTTGGAGTTAAGCCTGGAGGTATCGGCGCCGAAAAAGTTTAAGAACCACTGGTTTAAGCGATTAAGTCCTGATCAAGTGAGACGGAAGGGCTAGCGTCTCGCTTCAAATGTTAGGAACCCTTGAGTTGTGGCATCAAACGATAACTGGACTCAAGAGTGAAAGAAAGAGAAATAAACATCTAACTGATGGAGACTTTTAGCATCTTTACAGTAAACACACCATTCTTTTTTTAATTAACCACACGGCTAAGAATGTGTAGGTCAATAAGTGGCAGATGCAAAATATGTCATATGCTACTGCTTGATTCCTTCCCCACTGTCATTAAAACATGGAAACAGATTTATCGATGCAGGGATGACATGCAATAAGTTTGTATTTCTGACACTGAAAAGTTGAAAACCAAATTAATCCTCACGTGGTGGAGACAATTCAAGTAACCTAATGTTGTATTCCCCCTCACACCAGAAGGTTAGTTTCAGTTTGGGGGAGAGAGAGAGAGAGAGAGAGACAGAGACAGACAGACAGACAGACAGACAGAGACAGAGACAGAGACAGACAGACAGAGACAGACAGAGAGTTGTAGGAGCCTTAGTATTGTCGCCTTTAGTTTAAATAATTTAGTTTATAATAATAATAATAATAGTTAGCACTCTGACTGTCCTGTGGACAGTCACTAGTCTCCACCTACTGTTACTTACAAAGACCTTGGCCCCATTGGGGTGATTTGATTTTTTTTTTTTTTTTTTTAATAAAACGAAATTAACTCTTAGGAATCGGTTTTATTTTCAGATTACTTGCTCAGGTCCCGCTGAAATCTCCAGTAGACGAGACCACCTTATCTCATTCACAACGTAATTTTGATATGACACAGACATGCTCTTCCACTGCACATAAAGGATTTGGATTTTTTTTTCTATCAGCAATGGCCCATGCCAGGAAACATAACCTAGACCCTTCAGATTCCTCACGCAGGCTCTGGTTCTCCTGGAATTGTCGCAAGACTCTGAGGACGGAATAATAATAATACCAACAAGAACAGTAGTCTCCACCTATGTAATAAGTGGAGACTAATAATAATAACTAGAACTCTGTAACTGTCCTGCAGACAGTCACTAGTCTTCTCCTACTGTTTCTTACAACGACATTGACCCCATTGGGGGATATGTTTTTTTTTTTTTTCTACCTACTGTATCTTACAACGACCTTGACCCCATTAGAGGATTTGGATTTTTTCTATCAGTAAAGCCCATACCAGGAGACATAACCTGGGACATTTAGATTCCTCGCCCAGGTCGTATTGAAATCTTCAGTAGACAAGAACAACTTATCTCGTTCACAACATAATACTGATGCGACTCTAACATGCCCTTCCACTGCGCATAAAAGACTTGGATTTTATTTTCTTCTATCCGCAATGGCCCATGCCAGGACACAACTTGGGTCCTTCAGATTCCACATGCAGTCTCCGGTTCTCCAGGAATCGTTGCGAGACTCAAGGGAATAATAATAATAATATCAGCGAAAACAACAGATTCCACCTATGTAATAGGTGGAGACTAATAATGATAATAATAATGATGATGATGATGATGATGATAATGATGATGATGATGATGATGACAATAGTAGTAGTAGTAGTAATAATAATAATAATAATAATAATAATAATAATAATAATAATAAAATGATAATAATAACATAATAAAGTAGCTTCGACCCAGCAAAACGCTGTCAGCTAAGTGTTGCTATGGAAACTTCTGTTTGCTGGTTTTATTGGCATTATACTTCGGTCGTCCACTTACAAACTGATCGAGGCTTTCATCTTTTTTGCAACCTACTTCCCATAACTCAGTGGAAAAATATGAGGCAATACTACGGCTCTTCATCCTTTCCATAATACTTTAAGTGATTAGTCCTGTGTTCTAGTGTTCATTCAACGTGGAATGGTGGCAAATTCAGGCCAAGTTAAAGTATACTGGGTACAGTGGCTACCATCATACAATTTTCACAGACGGAAGTAAATGGGGGAGAGACAATAAGCTAATGCATGAAGCAAATCCATTTTCTCGCAGGACATGTTGAGTGTGTGTGTGTGTGTGTGTGTGTGTGTGTGTGTGTTTGGAGGGAAGGGAGGTGAGGGGTTAAATGGTAGTGGCGGTACAAGAGAAGCATGTTCCATTTCCTAAAAAGTAAAGTGATTAGGGACGGAAGAGGAACTAAATGGAAGTGGATGTGCCACACAAGCATGTTCTCTCTCCCATCGGCAAAAGTGGCTTTCACTAGCCTATGCTGTGAAAGAACTATCGTTACCTATATTTCATAAATATATTTTTCTACATACAAGATACAAGAATCACTGGGTTTGAAGTCGCAATGAGCTCAAAATAAGTGTTCACCCAATGATCCTATCATACTACTGTGTTCTCTGACAGTAATACGTACGCATCTCTAAAGTAACACTCGCCAGTTTTGTATCGCCACACCTCACTGCACAACCGAACAGCCATACCTCACCGCATGAACACTTACGCATTCCTTATCATGCTACACTACCGCTACAGCAGAACCAACGTTTTATATATATATATATATATATATATATATATAACAAAATTTATATATATATATATATATATATATATATATATATATATATATATATATATAGGGAATATAATTAGGCCTAGCACATCACGCACACAACTACACAGTCACAACATGCCACCACACGCAACTACCAGACTGCCACGTCACACCAATACAATGTCGCACTACAACAGTCTCACACTACAGACGTACACTATTACGCTACATCAGTAACACTATACTACACAACAAAACTGGTCATGCCTCTCTTCCACACAAAACTGCCGTACCATCGAATTCCACTGCAAAGCCGCAGAATTCCACTGTAGAACCACACATCATCACTGCACTGCTCCGTCACATCGCACCACCATAGGGGAGGCGGTGGTGCACTGGTTAGCACAGCCAGCTCGCTTACAACTGAAGCTGGCAGCAGTTTGTTTCTCCTGTGTCCCCGTTCACCCAGGAGTTAGTCGGGGACTTGGATGTTACGTCGACTGTTGAGGGTCGTGCTCTTAGGAGAGACTGGAATATAGTGAAAACTAACTGTCTACATTAATGAGTCTTGTACAGTCGACAGGCAAAAATCTAACTCTGTGTGTTCAAGCACCACAATAGCGGTTGCATAACTTATGGTATACCACACCATTTGCATCATGGTTACTGGCACACCATGATAATTTCAAACTTTAAAAAACTACAGTAGGATATCACAGTTTTCTTAACAACATACGGTACGAAGTTCTTTGCCTCAAGACTGACCACTCCATCTTGAAAAGTCAAATATCCCTCCTAAATCGAGCGAAATTGCAAGTACACCAATGCGGTATTTTATTCTGACAAAATTTTGAATTCACCACTCGGTCTCAAATATTTTAGACAATATATATATATATATATATATATATATATATATATATATATATATATATATATATATATATATATATATATATCAACAAATCATCACACTGTAAATATATATATATATATATATATATATATATATATATATATATATATATATATATATATATATATCAACAAATCATCACACTGTAAAGACACCGACACATTTCACACTGTACCTTACTATCCCAAACATCATTACATCATAACCCTTCACACTGCCATTACTACACATCATCATACCACACAACCTCACAACACTCATATACCATCATACATCACTGCGAGTATTTCGCCATTAAACGTCTATCTATCTATCTATCTATTGTCCGACGCCTTACTCCTATACGGGGTGACCAGAAACAAATCGCCTCCACGTCGCCCTGTCCCCCGCCATTTCACTGCCCTGCTCCCAACTCCCCCCTCCCCCCTCTCTCATATACCTCTCCACTCCATCTCTCCATCTCATCCTTGGCCTCCCCCTCCCCCTCCCCCTCTCCCCCTTCACCTCACTCACATCCACTCTCCTCGTCAGTCTCTCACTCTCCATCCACTCCACATGGCCAAACCATCTCAATGTGTTTCTCCTAACGCTTCCCATCACATCCACATCCACACCACAAAGCTCCTTCATCTCCTCCTTTGTCAACGTCTCTCCATGTGACTCCACAGGCTCCTCTCAAATAACTCATTTCCACGGCTCTCACTCTTGACTTCCGTCCCTCCAGCAATGTCCAAGCTTCACTTCCATACGTTAGAGCTGGTATCACAATACTGTCAAGTAGAAACTTTTTCACTTCCATGCTCACTTCCCTGTTACTTATCACTGCTTTCAGGGAACCAGCAACCTTTCTTCCTTGTTGTACCCTTTCAAGCACTTCACCCTCCAAACTTCCATCCTTACTCATCACACTACCTAAGTATTTAAACGTCCTCACATTTTCCATTTCCTCCTCATCCAGTCTCAATGTACATTCCCTGACTTCACTTCTCTCGAAGACCATAACTTTACTCTTCCCTATATTCACCCTTAGATTCCGTTTCTTACATACTCTCCCAAACTCATCCACCAAGCCTTGCAGCTCCCCTTCGTCTTCACTTAACAACACAGTATCATCTGCAAACAACAGTACCGGGAGTTTCCAAACACTGCCCTCTCTCATTAGGGCCACTCCAGCATCCCCTGCCCTACCTTGTATCTCTTTTATAACCCCATTCATGAACAGACTGAACAACCATGGAGACATGACACATCCCTGTTTTAACCCAACCTTCAAATAGAAAAATTCACTCAGTTCACTATCCACACGCACTGAAGCCTTAGCACCCTCATACATACTCTTCACAGCATTCAACAACTTCCAATCTACTCCATATATTCTTAACTCTTTCCACAATCCTTGTCTATCCACCCTGTCATATGCTTTCTCCAAATCCATGAAGGCCGAATACATTTCTTTCCTTTCTCTATAAACTTTTCCACTAAAGATCTAAGAATGAATATCTGATCTGCACAACCTCTTCCCTTCCTAAAACTTTCCTGTTCTTCTCTAACTAATTCGTCTGTTATTTCCCTATCTCTGTCAATAAGTATCCTACCATATACTTTTCCTATTACAGTAAGAAGACAAATGCCCCTATGGTTACCACACACTTCTTTTTCCCCTTTCCCTTTGTACAAAGGATTAATCATAACTGACTTCCAATCCTCCGGGACTCTACCTTCCTCCCAGGCCAATCTGAACATCTTCCACATCCATTCTACTACTATCTCTCCCCAATGCTTCAGCATTTCACCACACACTCCATCAATTCCTGGGGGTTTCCCCATTTTGACTTTCTTCATTGCTTCCACAACTTCCATCCTACTGAGTTCTTCCTGTCCTCTCACCTCCCTCCTTCTCCCAGCCATTCCCCAGCCACTTATACTCGCATCACTTTCATTCTCCATGTTCAACAATTCCTTAAAGTGTTCTCTCCATCTGCTCACTTTTTCTCCCTTCTCCACTAATAATCTACCATTTTTATCTTTCACTGCCCTACTAACTTCATTGTCACCCTGTCTAACTCTCTTCACCTCTTTCCAGAACATTTTCTTAAAGTCCCTCCACTTTACACTCAAATTCCTTCCAAATTCCCCATCCCCTCTCTTCTTATTCTCTCTTACTAATCTTTTCACCTCTTTCTTCCTTTCTACACATAACTCTCTCTTCCGTCTCTCAACTTCTTCCACGTCCCTATTTCTCATCCATTCATTATATGCTTTCTTCTTTTATGCCATAGCCCATTTCACCTCTTCATTCCACCATGCTGTTCCCTGCACCCCCTTTCGTCTTCTCTTCACCCAACAAACCACCTCACATGCTGCACATATTTCTTCTGTGAATATCTTGCACATACTTTCCACGTCCCCCATCTGCTCGAATTCATATTTACCCAATCGTTCCTCCACTTCTCTCTTATATTAAACATCATTCTACAAAACACTACAAAACACCACCACAGAATACCGTTATACTTAATATGTCGACACACAGCACCACCACACCACACAACACCATACTACACTATCCCACAACAGAATCACATGACACCATTATGCAACACTTATACAACCACGTCACACTACACCACACCACCACACAATACTATACCACCATAGTACCACAAAACTATTACACAAAAACATCACACGCCCCACACCATACCACCACACAACACAACAATACCACACAACTACAAAACTATACACAAAAACATCACACCACCATACCACATAACCACACAACACCACCACACATCGCTATCACCGCGCCACCACCTACCACACCAACACACACCACCACCAACACCACTACAGAACATCAAAACCATACAGCACCACCATACTACATTATCACACACCACCACCATACCACTACATCACACACCACCATGCCGCACCATCAAACAACGCCACCATAACACACCATCGTACTATACCATCATGCCGCACCATCAAACACCACCACACAATATCACCACACACCATCACAATACCACACCACTACACAATACCATCATGCCGCATCATCAAATACCACTACCATACCACGCACGCCGCCTCACAACACCACCAAACAACCACCATACACCACCACCATACCACCTCACCAGCTAGCACACAACACCACCATACCAAATAACCACGCAACACCACGGCACAACAGCAAAACATCATACCATCACGGCACACCATCACACAACACCAAACAAAACCACTGTACCACACCACAACACAACGCCATTATTACACACCTACACACAACACTGTTCCCACAACGCCATCACCACACCACCACACAATATCACCATACCACACCACCACACAACACCTTCACATCCCCACACAATATCTTTATACCACACCAGTACACAACACCTTCACCACACCCCCACACAATACCACAAAACACCACCACACCACCATGCAATACCACAAAACACCTTCACCACACAATACCACAAAAAACCTTCACCACACCCCCACAAAATACCACACCAGCACTCAACACGTTCACCACACAATACGTTCACCACACCCCCACACAATACCTTCACCACACCCCCACACAATACCACAAAACACCTTCACCACACCCCCACACAATACCATATCCCCACACAACACCTTCACCACACCCCCACACAATACCACACAACACCTTCACCACACCCCCACACAATACCACACAACACCTTCACCACACCCCCACACAATACCACACCAGCACACAACACCACACAACACCTTCATCACACCCCCACACAATACCACACAACACCTTCACCACACCCCCACACAATACCACACCAGCACACAACACTATCACAATACTTTTACACAACACTTTCATACCTCACCATCACATAACATCACAATACCACACCACCACTACATCGCACTATCAGGTCTCATCCAAACTACCACACAAAATACAATACTATACAACCCTCAGTACTACCATAACCACCACTATCACCATCACTACCATAACCGCTACCATCACCACTATTACCATAACCATCATTACCAAAGTAAATGGTATGCAAGTCTGATTAATTGCCGATAAATACAAAGCTCTAACGTCATTACTGAGAGAGAGAGAGAGAGAGAGAATGCTAGGATGAAAGTGTGTGTGTGTGTGTGTGTGTGTGTGTGTGTGTGTGTGTGTGTGTGTGTGTGTGTGTGTGTGTGTGTGTGTGTGTGAAGTCTGTTGCGTTCTTGCTTGTCAATGTCCAACAATGAGTGTAGGCTATGTGAGCGTGTAGTCCAGGTAGTGTACATGTGTGTGTGCGTGTATGTATGTGTGTGTTTCAAGGTCTGTGTTCTATGTTTAAGCCTGTGTGTGTGCGTGTATGGAAGACAGTAAGTGTGTCTACGCGTGCAACTAATTTGGTGAGTGTGTGTGTGTGTGTGTGTGTGTGTGTGTGTGTGTGTGTGTGTGTGTGTGTGTGTGTGTGTGTGTGTGTGTGTGTGTGCAATTCCTTCAGGTTTTTCTGCAACACATTCCTTCTTCACTTTTCATTTTCCCTTCTTTCTTCCTACAGTCCTTTCATCATCCGCTCATCTGTCTTTAGTTCAACATTTGATTTTTCTGCCCTCTACAGTGGTATATGCTACGAAATGATGAGTGAGAGAGAGAGAGAGAGAGAGAGAGAGAAATTCGGCTTCGTATGGTGCAGTGCGACACTCTACCTGCCTCACTCTCACCCTCATTTTCCTTGCCACACTCTCACCTTCACTCCACCTGCCTCACGCTCACCTTCACACTACCTACCTCAATCTCGCCCTGGCTCTACCTACCTCACTCTCACCCTCATTCTACCTGCCTCATCCCCATTCTACCTGCCTCACCTCCACTCTCCCTGCAACACCCATTCGCCCTTCCGGCCTCACCCTTTGTCTTATCTGCCTCTCCCTCACCATCACAACCTGTCTACCCTCACTCTACCTGCCTCACCCTCACTCCATCTGCCTCACTCTCACTCCACCTGCCTCACCTCCAATCACTCTACTTGCTTTACTCTGACACCTCCTTTACCCTCTGCCCTACCTACCTCGCCCTTCCGCTGTCCTACCTGCTTCACCCTCACTCTATTTACATCATCCTCACTCTAACCTACCTATCTCATCCTCACTCTAACCTACCTACCCCACCCTCACTCTGTTTTCCTTACCCTCACTCTACCTTATTCATCCTCACTCTATGCTCCCTGCCTCACCCTCATTCAATCCTACCTGCCTCATGCTCGCCCTACCTGCCTCACCCTTCCTCTACCACGCTCACACTCACTTTACCTGTCTCACCCTCACCCTTTCAAGAATGGGAGGTGAGGAGATTGTCATGGTAACCGTGACGCACAGGCTACACACGTACACACAAACGCCTACACACACACACACACACACACACACACACACACACACACACACAAACGTCTTCACATGATTATAGTCAGTTCTACACAGTACTGCAGACTCACTCTCTCTCTCTCTCTCTCTCTCTCTCTCTCTCCGAAACATAAGGAACCAGCGAGGCACACCACAAATACGTAACTCAGTTCTTAGGCAAAGTTAAGCCTTGATATAATTAAAAGCAGAACAGCCAGGGTAACTACACTAACTTCTCCCAATAAAATCACCCCAAGATAAAGGAAACTTGGGTATTTTCCAAATTATACCATCGGCTTAAACTACGGTGGTGAGTCCAAACGTAGGTGGTCCTCATATCAATATTCTCCATTTAGGGGAGGTGGTGGCTTCAGAACTGCCTACCAGAGGAAATAAATCCGCTAAAATCTTGGACGGTACAGTTGCACTCAAAGTAACTTTCGGAGATTTCGTAGGATCTTTACTTTAGCGACTTATTCTGCACATTACTCCTCAGTATCCTCTTTTGTGTCACTGATGCAAATTATGTCGATATCAAAATGAAGTCGAGAGCGTAAAGAGAACGTTAATGTGTAATATGCTAAATAACTCTAAGAAACAGAAAACTATGAAGTCTCCTATGCCACTCAAAATACGGCCTTTATGTTTTTATTAACTCTTTCACCTTGGGTATGGACCTTCAACCTTCCCACAGAATAAGACACAAAATAATCAAATATACGAGTATACCCATGTTCCCAAATATATTGGTAGGTCGAGTCACAGGGAAAACAAGCTACATCCAAAAGTTTAACCGACACTGAGAACCGAATCTGGGGTCTTCCAGTTGGGGGCTGGATGTTCTAACCATATAAATATTTTACACTTCCAAATTCCAAACGATTTAATTCAGCACAGAAAAAACTCGAAGTATTCAAATCCTCCAGCCCCAACACGTTATTCTGTAACTTTACTCTTGGCACCAACATGCGATTTTATTCAGCTCGGGTCATACCCCTAGTGCTTCCACGGATCAACACCAGTTACTCTGTATCTAATTCCTCCACTTCCACAAGTCTCTCAGAGGTGAACAAAATCGTCTGGTGGTAGCAATTACACGATATAAGAGTTAACGGAGTGAAGCGGTTTAAGGGTTTACTGCAGTTAGGTGCATCCAGAGATAGACTAGCCCATTACTGGCCAGACATTCATACCTGACTTCAAATTTGCTTGTAAAATTTTTCTATCCAAATTTTCCAGGTTCTAGTGGCGATTTTCATACTCCCTCCCTCCCTCCCTCTCACTCTCTCTCTCTCTCTCTCTAAAATATATATATATATATATATATATATATATATATATATATATATATATATATATATCTTTCGTTCTTAAACAGAACCATATATCTCCTCTTCTCTCTCCATCTTTCACCCTTAAACAGGACCATATCTCCCCCCCCCACCCCTATTCTCTCTCTCTTTGTTGGAGGGAGAGGTGGGCGAGGAGAGAGGCAGCTACCCAATTCTCTTGCTTCATTAGTACAAAATTAGCGCATTCCATTCAGTAATTAAGATCAAATTACCCGGCCAAGGAGATGAGATGAGTCTCTCTCTCTCTCTGGTGAGTGTGTGGGCTGTGAGTCGTTTTCTTTCACATTTGTTATCTCTCTCTCTCTCTCTCTCTCTCTCTCTCTCTCTCTCTCTCTCTCTCTCTCTCTCTCAATATTCTAGGTAGCCCCTGCCCTGGCCATCCTTCCTGGAGAGATCACATTACTTTTCTTACAAATCGGTTTCTAAGAAGTGGGTGACTTGGACCAAACTCCGTGCTCTCTTTCTTTTACACTCTATGTATGTATCTAAGACTGAACACAGGCTAGGCTGCCCTTTACCGCAGGTCCAGCCGCTGTATTTACAAACCATTCTGACCTTAAGTTTTGTGCTGGAGTGCTTGTTTGATTTTTAGTCATTACTCACACCAAACCATTCAAAACCAAACGAATTATTATTGACGTATTCAATAGGAGGACATAATTTTGAAAGTTATTCTTGCTGGTACCAGGCAGTTTTACTCAACTTAGGAAAGTCTTCAAGCAAAAAGAAGTGAGGACATCCACCATCCACTCACTGGATGTTGTACTGTCCTCGGGTGACTCCACACCGGGCGACAAGCCAAATGGTCTCCAGTAACCTAGGAGACCATTTACTACGCTGGGTGGTAGCCTTATATCCAAATGGCGTCTGGTGGTCTTGTGAGTTAAAGGCCCGTAAGGGTTTCCATCCGAGGGTTGGCTGGTGTTTACAGGTCACAAAATACCCAGTGGATAGTGAGACTTGCCACCTCTCCCTTAAATGTCGGTACTGGGTAGCCAAGCCCCGGGCTCCTACGCTCCTGATGAGGAAAAATGGATTTGGTGACAGATGGATGGTTTAACCTTAGTTTGGCCCAGACTTTCGTCCTTTCGTCGCTTACCTCACGTTGCTCATAGCAAGAGGAAGTCAGTGCTATGGCTCTACATCTAATATACTATTGCAGCTGCCGTGTGTGTGTGTGTGCGTGTGTGTGTGTGTGTGTGTGTGTGTGTGTGTGTGTGTGTGTGTGTGTGTGTGTGTGTGTGTTTTGGGCAGCCGAAACTACACATTCAAATCGCACCAAAATTGGCACAGAAATCGCAAAAAATTCGTTGATGTGACAAAACTTGGTCCCATCACGATTGAAAAACTTTTACTATACTTAATGAGCGTTCACATTTTGACCAAAAAATGCTGCTCCCGAAGCCCAGCATAAGATCTCCGTAGAATTTTTTGCCCAGAGGTAGAACTAAAGTATTTCGGACTTGAGTTCGGACAACTTGGGTTCCATTCCCGAAGCTGCAAATAACACGATCAATTGGTTGGCTGCAAAAAATCCCAGTGACAATGTTATACTACAACAGCAAATAAACGCGAGAGCCCTCCGCAGGAGCAAGTGCGAGGGGCCCGAAGGGCCCACGAGCACTTGTTAGTTCTACAGGACTTCTTTGTGTCTAGCACTATATCCTACGTTAATCTATTAATACTCCTCAGCATTCACAACGAAGACATGACAATTTTAGGCCAAGTTAGAGTAGAAAGAGTATAGTTTGACTCCATGCGGCGATCATGCTACAATCAGAACACCAGGCTGTCAACAAAATGTTAGGGATGTTTCATACCGGTAAAACCACTATTGTTTTTCATACAACTGGTATGCACTGTAAACTGAAGGAAACTGGCCACTTAGCATGATCGGTAGCAATGAACCTTTTCCCCTTCACTCTGATGACGTGAGGTCGTATGAGAAAAGCTACTTAGTCTGCAGTCCACCGGGTTCACGTCCACCTGAACCTAAGGCTGCAACAACTTTACTCTCTTCTGCCACCAATATTCCACCACTGCACAGCGAGAGGCATTATTCACCCTTGAGGGGAGTAGGCCAAGTATTTGTCAAGTAGCACTAGCTAGCAGTTGCAACACCAGGCTCATCTGGACGTGAACCCAGTGGACTGCAGGCTGAAGGTGCTCATACTCTACAGCCCATCATCCTCTATACGGGGATAAGGAAGGGAGAGAGGGACGTCCGTATAACCACGCAGTGAAGCCGCCCAGTTATATCGGGGCTGCCATATGGTGTACCTCTCCAGCACCATTTATAAAGTAGTTGTCATACAGTATCCCAACTACTTTTAAGACTAAGCGGGTCTCCACTGCAGTAAACTAATATATATATATATATATATATATATATATATATATATATATATATATATATATATATATACAGGTATACTGCCAAGTCAAATTTACACTTCAATGCTCAGGACAGTTTGAATGCAAAGTGCATGGCAGACAGTACTGGAAAATTGCTAGTCACGAAGGAGTGCTAAGGAAACAATGTACAACCACAGCAATATCTTGTGCTGCAACTCAAATACGTGAAATTAGTTGCAAAAGTATGAAAATCTGAGCCAAGTTAGGGTGACAGAATAATAGTCAACTCTGCAACATTCTCTCTCCGCCTACGATATCCACTCAAACTTACTACGCACACATGCAAAATACATACACATGCATGCAACTACACACACACACACACACACACACACACACACACACACACACACACATACACATACATGGAAACCCTCACATCCACATTAACCTACATTCCTTTCGAGGTCGTGTCAAAATTGAAGACGGGGCCTTGAATGTTGGTAATTGTGGTGGTGGTCAATGTCGTGGCGGTGGTGGTGATAGCAGTAGTGGTGGTGGTGATAGCAGTAGTGGTGGTGGTGGTGATAGTAGTGGTGGTGGTGGTGGTGGTGGTGGTGGTGGTGATGGCAGTAGTGGTGGTGGTGGTGATGGCTGCAGTGGCGGTGGTGGTGATGGTGATGGCAGTAGTGGTGGTGGTGGTGGTGGTGATGGCAGTAGTGGTGGCGGTCGTGATGGCAGTAATGGTGGTGGTGGTGGCGATGGCAGTAATGGTGGTGGTGGTGATGGTGATGGCAGTAATGGTGGTGGTAGTAATACTGGTGGTGGTAGTAATAGTGGTGGTAGTGATGGCAGTAGTGGTGGTGGTGGTGATGGCAGTAGTAGTGGTGGTGGTAGTGGTGACAAGAGTCGTGGTTGCGGCAGCAATAGTAGTAGCTGTGGTGGTGCTGGTGGTGGTGATAACAGTCGTGGTGGAGGCGGCAGCAGCAGCAGCAGCAGTAGTAGTAGTAGTAGTAGTAGAAGCAGCCTAGTAGTAGTAGCAGTAGTAGTAGTAGTAGTAGTAGAAGCAGCCTAGTAGTAGTAGTAGTAGTAGTAGTAGTAGTAGCAGTAATAGTAGTAGTAGCAGTAGTCGTGGTGGAGGCAGCAGTTGTAGTAGTAGTAGTAGTAGCAGTAGTAGTAGTAGTAGGTGGTGGTGGTGATGGCAGTAATGGTGGTGGTGGTGGTGGTGATGGCACTAGTGGTGGTGGTGGTGACGGCAGCAGTGGTGGTGGTGATGGCAGTAGTGGTGGTGGTGATGGCACTAGAGGTGGTGGTGGTGAGGCAGCAGTGGTGGTGGTGATGGCAGTAGTGGTGGTGGTGATGGCACTAGTGGTGGTGGTGATGGCACTAGTGGTGGTGGTGATGGCAGTAGTGGTGGTGGTGATGGCACTAGTGGTGGTGGTGGTGACGGCAGTAGTGGTGGTGGTGATGGCAGTAGTGGTGGTGGTGATGGCACTAGTGGTGGTGGTGGTGACGGCAGGGTGGTGGTGATGGCAGTAGTGGTGGTGGTGATGGCACTAGTGGTGGTGGTGATGGCACTAGTGGTGGTGGTGATGGCAGTAGTGGTGGTGGTGATGGCACTAGTGGTGGTGGTGGTGACGGCAGTAGTGGTGGTGGTGATGGCAGTAGTGGTGGTGGTGATGGCACTAGTGGTGGTGGTGGTGACGGCAGCAGTGGTGGTGGTGATGGCAGTAGTGGTGGTGGTGATGGCACTAGTGGTGGTGGTGGTGAGGCAGCAGTGGTGGTGGTGATGGCAGTAGTGGTGGTGGTGATGGCACTAGTGGTGGTGGTGGTGACGGCAGCAGTGGTGGTGGTGATGGCAGTAGTGGTGGTGGTGATGGCAGCAGTGGTGGTGGTGGTGATGGCAGTAGTGGTGGTGGTGATGGCAGCAGTGGTGGTGGTGGTGATGGCAGCAGTGGTGGTGGTGAAGATGATGGCAGCAGTGGTGGTGGTGGTGATGGCAGCAGTGGTGGTGGTGGTGATGGCAGCAGTGGTGATGGTGACGGTGATGGCAGCAGTGGTGGTGGTGGTGATGGCAGCAGTGGTGGTGGTGGTGATGGCAGCAGTGGTGGTGGTGACGGTGATGGCAGCAGTGGTGGTAGTGATGGTGATGGCAGCAGTGGTGGTGGTGATGGTGATGGCAGCAGTGGTGGTGGTGGTGATGGCAGCAGTGGTAGTGGTGGTGGTGGTGGTGGTGATGGCAGCAGTGGTGGTGGTGGTTGTGGTGGCAGTAGTGGTAATGGTGATGGCAGCAGTGGTGGTGGTGATGGTAGCAGTGATGGTGGTGGTGGTGGCAGTAGTGGTGGTGGCAGTAGTGGTGGTGGTGATGGTGATTGCAGTAGTGGTGGTGGTGATGGCAGCAGTGGTGGTGGTGGTGGTGGTGGTGGCAGTAGTGGTAATGGTGATGGCAGCAGTGGTGGTGGTGATGGTAGCAGTGGTGGTGGTGGTGGTGGCAGTAGTGGTGGTGGTGGTGGTGATGGCAGTAGTGGTGGTGGTGATGGTGATTGCAGTAGTGGTGGTGGTGATGGCAGCAGTGGTGGTGGTGGTGGTGGTGGCAGTAGTGGTAATGGTGATGGCAGCAGTGGTGGTGGTGATGGTAGCAGTGGTGGTGGTGGTGGTGGCAGTAGTGGTGGTGGCAGTAGTGGTGGTGGTGGTGGTGATGGCAGTAGTGGTGGTGGTGATGGTGATTGCAGTAGTGGTGGTGGTGATGGTGATGGCAGCAGTGGCGGTGGTGGTGGTGGTGGCAGTAGTGGTGATGGTGATGGCAGCAGTGGTGGTGGTTGTAGTGGTGGTGGTGGCAGTGGTGGTGATGGTGATGATGATGGCAGCAGTGGTGGTGGTGGTGATGGCGGCAGCGATGGTGGTGATGGGAGCAGTGGTGGTGGTGGTGATGGCGGCAGCGATTGTGGTGATGGCAGCAGTGATGGTGGTGACAGTAGTAGTGGTGGTGGTGGTGATGGTGGTGGTGTTGGTGGTGACGATGGCAGCAGTGGTGGTGGTGGTGGTGGTGGCAGCCGTGGTGGAGGTGGTGTCAGTGTTTTTGGGTGTGGTGTGCTTAATGATTATGCCGTTTCTTAAGTGGTGGTGGTGCTGGAGGTAGTATGTGGTAGTGGCTGCGGTGGTCAGTGTTGGTGGGTGTGGTACATGCGGTGGTGATTACAGTAGTGCTAGTAATAAATATATATGTAATGGTGTTGGTGGTAGTAATGTAGGTCAATGTTGGTTCTGTTGCTGCTGCTGTTGTTCTGGTGCTAACAGTGGTGGCGATTATATTTTTTGGAGACTACTCGTTATTGTAAGTGGGGCGGTGATATTTGTGGTAGCTTTGAGAGAGAGAGAGAGAGAGAGAGAGAGAGAGAGAGAGAGAGAGAGAGTCAAATTCTATGAAATATCAATGAGGCAGAGAGAGGAATGAAGAAATAAGTAAATAAAGAGAGAAGAGAGGAGAGAAAAGGAAGGGAGGAGGGAGGGAGTGCAAAAGGGAGGAAGGAAGGAAGGAAGGAGGGAGCGAGGGAGGGAGGGAGTGCAAGAGGGAGGAGGGAGGGCGGGAGGGAGTGCAAGAGGGAGGAGGGAGGGCGGGAGGGGGTGCAATAGGGAGGAGGAGGGGGAGGGAGGGAGTTTCAAGCTACCAACATCTGTATTGATCGCCGTCATGCACTATCCCTCCCTCTCTCTCCCTTCCTGTTTACCTCCCTCCCTCTTTACCTTCCTCTCCCCCCCAGTTTACCTCCCTCCCTCTTTACCTTCCTCTCCCTCCCTGTTTACCTTCCACCCTCTTTACTTTCCTCTCCCTCCCTGTTTACCTCCCTCCCTCTTTACCTTCCTCTTCCTTCCTGTTTACCTCCATTCCTCTTTACCTTCCTCCCCCTCCCTGTTCACCTACCTCCCTGTTTATCTTCCGCTCTCTCCCTCTTTGGGTACCTACTTCCCTCTATATTTTCTTCTCCCTGTTTACCTCCCTTCCTCTTTACCTTCCTCTCCCTCCCTGTTTACCTGCTTCCCGCTTCACCTTCCTCTTTCTCCCTGTTTAACTTCTCCCCCCGTTTACCCACCTCCCTGTTTACTTCCCACCCTGTTTACCTTCCTCTCCCTCCCTGTTTATTTTCCTTCCCTCTCTCCCTCCTGTTAACCTTCTTCCCTTTATGACTCCATATGTTTGCCTCCCTTACTTACTGTTTATCTCTCTCCCTCATTATTTACCTCCCTCTCTTCTTCCCTCCCCCTGTATTTATCTCCATTCCTCTCTTAAACTGTTTACCTCCCTCCCTTTCCTTGTTTTCTTCACTTTCTGTTTACCTCCCTCCCTCCACCCTTTATATACATTCCTCATTCCCTGTTTACCTCCCTCCCTCCTCCTATGTACCCCAGTCCCTGTTAATCTCCCTCTCTCCCCCTGTTTACAATACTCACTTCCTGTTTATCGCCCTTCCCCCTGTTCATCTTCACTTGCATCACTTATTCGCTTTCCTTTTCCCTCACGGTTTTTCTTCCTTCCTCTTTCTTCACTTATCTCCACCCTGCTTGCTTCCCTCCTTCACCAACTTCTCCCCCTTCCTTCTTTCCTCTCCACATCACAGACCTACCCTCCCCCCTTCTTTCCTGTTCATCTCCATCCTTCATACTCCCTCTTACCCCATTCCTCTCCATCGTTTCCTGCCTGTTTACCTCCCGCCCAGATAACTCTTTTCTCTTCCATCTTCCTTTCTCCTTCATCCCTTTCCTCGTTTGCCTCTCTCTCTATGTTTTTCTCCCTTCCCCCTTTCCCTGTTTACCATTAAACTACTTACATTTCTCTCCCGTCTCCCTCCTTCTCTCCTTCATGCCCTTCCCTCTCTATTTACCTGTCTGTCTACCTCCGTCTATCCTTCCTGCCCCTCCCTTTCCGTTTACCAAATTCCCTCCCTCCCTCCCTGTCTCCTTCCAACTCTTCCATTATATTTACCTGCCTCCTCTCTCTCTCTCTCTCTCTTATGTTATTCCTCCTCCTCTTCCTCTCTTTATCCCCCTTCTTATTAGCATGTCTCCCTTTCTCCCTCCTCTCACCTTCCTCCCCTTCTCTCTTACCTCCCTAGCTGTCCTCACGTCCCTATCCCTCCCTCTCTCACTCCGTCCCTCCTACATCTCACCTCCCTACCCCTTCCTCCCTCTCTCCGTTTCTCCTCCCTTTCCTCCCCCCTTCACGAACTCAGTAAATTACTCACACCAATATCTGAATATCATCTAGCACTGGCAAGGCGGGGCATACTCTACTCTATAAACTTTATTAACACATTCATTACCACCATTTTTTTTTCTTTCTCCAAAACGATTTTATTTAGCTTATTTAAAGAGTTTAGACACTATTACCATTTAGTCTGTACTACCGATATGATTTTTGTAATTCACTGTTTTTTCCTTGCTTTTGCCTGACGAGATAAGGTTACACTGGGAAAATCGATCGTCGTGAAGGGGTTAATTAACAGGACCGTACTGTAAGTGGCACTGGACGTTTCGTAACACCTCTCCATTAGCGATTTATTTTGCATCTAACATCTTGTTTCTTACTTTTCTTTTGTAAGCTATTTATATCGTTTTAACATCAACACTGTCTGCATCAATAACACAAGAGTCGTAAAAAAAAAAGAAGAAGCTATGTAAGTGGTGTTACAAAATCTTGCAAATTTAAGGTACTTTAAATACCATTCACATAAAAAACGAACTCAGTCATTAATATCATCATAAATATCACATCTACCAAAATTACTACGGCAACCACCACCATCACCACCAGGATCACTACTATAAACATTATTACAACTACCACCATCATAATCATTACTTACTACCACAACTTCCACCATCATAATCATTCATACTACCACAACTTCCACCATCTACACCACAATTACTACTATTACCGCAACTACCACCATCGCTATTTCAAGTATCAAGTTACCATAGTACCACAATGACAACTACCATCATCACCACCACAACCACAACCATTACGGGCACGTTTAATAACATGACGTCAACTACCACCACCATGACCACATTTATCATTATCGCTACTACAACCAACACCATTTTCCATCACACCTACCAACACTACAACCACAAGTACAACCATTATCAGTCGGCCTTAACTACCACAGTTTCTGCATCAACTACCACCACTCAACCACAGTTGTAAACCCGGCCCGCTGCTTGCTACTAACACTACTACAATTGTCACCACTACCACATCAACAACCATCCTCAGCCATCTACTAGCTAAAGGCGACCTCCATTCCCACTACTACAACAAGTATTACAACTATCGCTATCCATCACATTTACGCTAAAAAGGGTGTGGTCAAGCTTGGAAGAACCACACCCACTAGATGAGAGAGAGAGAGAGAGAGAGAGAGAGAGAGAGAGAGAGAGAGAGAGAGAGATGGAGGGGAGAGACTGACGCAGGCTACATTAATAAAGAGCAAAGGGGGAAACAGATATGAAATAAATTGAAGGTCTTTTTTAATCCTATAAAATTTCGGTGAATCTCGAGTGTATCCCTTCCCTCTCTTTCAACTCTGCTACGGTATGAATATTTTTACATCAAAATCCCTAAACCTCTGGCTGCCGTGGGTTACTCCTGAGTTGAGTAGCGGCAGCTGTAGTACCAGGTTCGTCTAAATGTGAACCCAGTGGACTGCTGGCTAAAGTTCTCTCTCTCTCCTACAGCCCATCCTCCTCCTTTCGGGGGACAGGGAGGGAGTTGAGGGATGTTTGTATAATCTTCTAGGTCTACCACCCGGCTATATCAGTGTCAGCATTTTTGAGCTGAGGACAATCGTCTGATGTTCGCTGGAATAAAACGAGATGTGCCCTCGATTCCTGACCACATCGTTAATCAAGACAATATCCATCCTCTTCACTACACGGGGGTTTCTCAGGGCTGAATGAAACCGCTTGACGTTAGCCGGTATCCGACAGTTTGTACCGCATATAGTGCTCAAAAAATGAAAACAGCACGGTAAATGTATGCGTCAAGACGACAGGGACAGGGTAGGTTTGCTGGCGTAGGTTACCATAATTACTGGTGGTGGAGACGGACGCCACGACGTGGTGGCACCAATTGACTCCAATACCCGGTTATACAAACGTCCTTCAGTTCCCTCCCTATCCCCCATGAGGATGGTGGACTGCTGGAAAAGGACTTCAGCCTGCATTCCACTGGGTTCATATTTTAGGTGAATACTATTACTACTACTACTACTACTACTATTGCTGCTGCTGCTGCTGCCATCATCATAATCCCACTTTTTTCTTTTCTACCCACTTATTTTCTCTCGAAATTCATCTTTAGCTTAATTATACGCGAAACATCTACCGATATTTATATCTGGTATAGAAAAACGATAAATAAAACAATCTGGCCTTATTTCAATCACGACCGGTTTATCTTAGGTAAATAAGGTTTTATTGTTTTATCGGTCCATTTTTAAGGAAGCAATAAAACAGACCAAAACACACGCATTTCATCAGTCGGTAGGAAGTTCCTGCAGTCTCAAGGGGGTTAGATACATCCTTCATAAACCCCTTCAACGCAAGATATCTCTCCCTGAGTGTAGAAAGTCGTTTGGATACAGCAAGAATAAACTTACAGTAATTACTGCGACATCGGATTCAAAGGGCAACGAAACTTAAACCCTTCACTTCGCTTAGAGAACGTCTTTTTTTCTTGCTGTCTACAGACGGTTTTATTCAGTTCATAGACCCCTCAAGGGCATATATATATATATATATATATATATATATATATATATATATATATATATATATATATATATATATATATATATATATATATATATATATATATATATATATATATATATATATATATATATATATATATATATATATATATATATATATATATATATATATATATATATATATATATATATATATATATATATATATATATATATATATATATATGGTATAAAAAATCTTACTTAAGCTAAGTAAAATCGTCTGGGGGCAGCCACTTACTACGTGCAACAAGCTGCAAAAGCACAACAATCTCGTCGTTAAGATGAAAGGAGTACCGGTATAACTGGTTTACCTTTCACTGCAATTTTTTTTTTTCTTTTTGTTCTTGCTATGTCGTGACGATTCTCTTCAGCTTGGTAGAGACTATTCAAACTGAAGGTGTTAGACAGGTACAGCCTTCAATTATTCCTTGGCTACAAGGTCTCCCCAGAGCTTAATAAAATCGTCTCCAAGCAGCAAAAGAAACTAGAAAGCACTATGGGAGCGCATAGTGTGCCTCTGCCAACACCAGTAAAATGAATGATATACTGCCGTCATTCCTTTTTCTTACCAAAATTTACTTTAACAGTTTCACAGTCTATTAATTCTACGACCTTATTTTGCCTTGTACACAAATCAGAGAGCGTATACCTTCGCCAACGTCAATCAAATTTATGGTTTATTCCTGCATTAGGATCCGAATCCGCCTAAAAATCTAATAAGCTCTTCCTTGAGCCACTGCCCACCTATCCACCAGATTTCGTTGAAATCAGATTACAACTTTTTAAGATATCTTACACACAAACAGGCAGACACAGGTGAATACATAACTTCCATCCAACTTCGTTGGAGAAGGTAATGAATAAAACACACAGCAGGACTTAAGGGATAAAGTTAACTACTCATATATCTTTGAGCTTAGAATATGAGAGAGAGAGAGAGAATAAAATGGGAGTATTTCTTGCACACATCATCATCCTGTAGACAAACGCCGTGGGGTGCATAGCCTCAACCACTCTCCGACTCCACACACAAAATCCTTTCGAGCAACCCTCCCTAAGCAGGCTCTCTCTCGACAGGAAGGATCTGCCTGCTTCAGCCAAGAGTTCCGTGGTATTCCCCTTGGTCGTCTCTACCCCAGGTAAACTCTCTCGGTTATTACTCTGTGTGCAGGAGCAACCTCAGGACGACAGGCCACGTGTCCATATAAATGGAGTTGGCGCTTACCGTACGTATTATGTGGGTAATAAGTTTCGAATCAATCTCACGGCGTAGTCGATCATTTGGCACCCTGTAGTACCAGCAAAATCCCATGATCCTGCAAGACAGTACCACAGAAGTCAATAAGCCGCTTTAAGTCACTGTTTATTGTTCATGTCTCAGTTATACGGGAAAACAGGGAGCACCAGTGCCATGATGCTGCAGACGTTTGTCCTATACAAATAACACCATCAAATACCCGAGCCGAGTTCATTCATAACCCCGCAGGCCAGATCGATGCGACGGCAAATATCATCGTCTGACCTTATGGACCACACTACCAAGGTAAGTGAATCTTTCAAAGACTTCCACGTTCTCACCACACGCCTGGACACATTGAACTGCTTCATCCAAAAACCACCGAATACCTGGACCATGGTCTTTGTCCAAGCGACCTTTAATCTCAGTGGCTTCACATTCTCGTGAAATTCCTCAACAGCACTTAGTAGTATCTCCAGCGACCCCGCTAGGATAACTGTATCATACCTTAATCAAAATCAGTAACCCTGAAACTGCCAACTGATATTTCACAGTGGCTTCGACCCAGAGCTCAGCCAAGTACCCATTCCATGCATGCATTTAAAAGCGTGGGAGCATGGACACATCCCAGTCTTACACCTGTACCGTACTCACTAGGGAGAGGCCGGATGTTCCTCCTCCACATTTGACAGCACTCTCAAATGTTTGAATACAGGCCAGCAATCAGTCAGATTATCTCTACAGGGATCCTAGAGTCGCAAGAGTTCCCATAGTTCCTCCTGATTTACTGAGTCCAATGCCTTCTTCAGATCAACACAGGTTGTGAACAGACCTTGCTGATACTCAACGCAGCATTCCATGAGAACTCGATGAGCTAAGATGTAGTCAACTGTAGCCTTCTTAGGTGTGAATCCGGATTGTTCAAGCCTCTGAAAATTTGGCAAATGGTCCCAGATACACTTCAGGAGAATGTGGCAAAGAACTTTGCCTAGTACACTGAGCACTGTTATACCACGGCAGTTGCTACAGTCACGCCGGTCTCCTTTCCCTTTTTCCCTTTCCAGACAGGTGTGCCAAACCCTTTGTAAAGTCAGAAGAAATGATACCAGTTCGCCAGACGGCTTTTATGACTACATAAAATGCCCTATCATGGTTTCACTCCCAACTTTGATCTGTTCCGATGAGATACCGTAAACACCATCAGCTCTACCAATTTTCATCCTATCCACTACCTTCTTGATTTCCTCTAGTGAAGGCACAGTATCATCAACTGGTAGAAGCACAGCCAACGGCTGTATATAATCCGACGGAGGCTTTCCACTGAGAGGTTCAACCATATGCACCTGCTCAAAGTACTTAGTTCAACAAGCCCTATATTCCCTCGCCCCCGACACGACTCGTCCCTCTGCTGTCTGAACAGTTAACCTGGGACTCGGGTTAGGAGTGGAGCTTCTTCAGGGCTCGGTAAGCAGGTCGAAAGTCATTTGGATGAAAGCGGCTTTCCACCTCCTCTGCGATTTCCATGACATACCTCTCCTCGTCCCTTCTCAGCAAAACTCGTGCCGGTCGAGACAGAAGTCTGTGCTGCTCCCGATCCCCAGCCAGTCTGGCAGCATGACTCTCCTCAATTGTTCAGCGTCCCCGGAGAAAGAAAATCCCTCCCCGATCTCGGGCGCTTTCCAACACACTCACCAGTTACGGCACACAGTTCCCCAACAAATGCCTAACAACCAATCAAGTTATATAAACATATGAAGAATATATACGATCGACTGTACAGTGTAACACGACGAATCAAACAGGTTTACATTCATTAAAAAAAAAAAAAAAAAAAAGACCAGTGAAAAGTAATTAGTTACTTCATATCATTCCCCGCCAACTCCAAAATAACTAATTTTAGTTATATAAGAATATTAATAAACCTGTGAATTATGCGAAAAGTTAGTACGAAGGCGAATCAAATGAGCAATGACCAACGTATACGGTACCGGTACTTATTACATTCATAGAGCTTTGACATCAGCTATAAAAAGAAGGCAAGTCAAACAAGCGCTTTCCGTTGAAATTTTCAGCTTAATTAAAACAAATAAGACGAATAACATAAGCGCATAGTTCCAATCATTCATCAGTTCCTGAACAACTAGCTTCAGTTACATACTGCAGTATTGGCATTCCTAGTCCGTCGCAATATGTTTAAGCAACGTTGGGTCTGGTTAGTACTTGGATGGGTGACCGCCTGGGAACACCAGATGCTGTTGGCATCCCTACGTGTCAAGTGGGGTTGGTGGAGGATTAGTGCCCCTCCCTGTAAAACAATTAACTCTAAGCCCTTGGCCACCCCGTGTGGGATACATGGCGTCTGGCAATGAATGAATGATGAAATAAAACGAGCGTATTTCCTTCTTGTCATTCAACTCCATAACAGCCAGTCTAAGTTACAGAAAAATAACACCCCTGAAATGTAAAAAAAAAAAAAAAAAAAAAAAAAAAAGGCTTATAAAAACACTAACGAAAAATAATGAAAAACGCTGTACCGTAAAGAAAGTTAATGAAAAACATGGTTAATGAAATTAATAATGAAGGTAATCGATAACTAGACAAAGAAAGCAAATAAAGAACCAAATCGAAAAAATCACATAGGAAGTCAATCGAAAACACTGTAAAGAAAGCTCATGAAGAGGCTAATTGAAAAAAAAAAAAAAAAAAAAAAAAAGCTGCTGAGAAAAGTATCCGAAATCACTGTAAAGAAAACCAGCCGAAAACATCAAGAGAAGCTAATCGACTGTGTATATTTTCCCTTCACAGTGAGTGATACGACACCGCTACCCACCCAGCACGACCCTGGGAGTGGCCACAAATCGCGTCCCAAGCAGAATATAATGGTGCTGGACATTATGCAAATCCGAGAGTCGAGAGAAGACGTAATGTACCGCAAAACCCCAGCCGATACTTACGGATGCCTGGCCCGTAACACTGCATATTAAGCAGGCCAATCCCGTCATGTATTTTGCTTTTATTGTTTTTTACCATCAGACGATTACATTTTACTTTAGGAGAGACTTCTCTACTTCAACCCATCCTCAGATACTAAAAGCGATCTGGATGGTGGTGGTAGTGGTGGTGAATCTTCTCAAAGAGGTAGGATACAGCCTCACTTAACTCCTTCAATGCCGTACAAGAGATCTTTCCTAAGTTGAATAAACAAAAATCTGGAGGTAACTGAGATAAACAGGAAATTGTATCAGTGGATTAAAGAGGTTAGTTAGTATTTGTCTACATTAGATCGACAAGGAGCAGTTTCTACATTAGGCTAGGCTACCCAGTATGATTTCTGCCTTCGAACGTATTTTCATACCAGTTTAACTACCAATAAACTATTAATTCAGATCTATTATAGACCGTTTACTCTTACCTGAAAAGGATCTCTAACTCCTTTCTGCTCAGTTGATGGCCAGGTGAAGCCAGACTGAAGGGCTGACTAGACTAGTCATCAACGAGATTCATTTATACCTCATAAGTAAGGCGCATCAAAGTTCATGCAACCATGACTTAGTATTCAACTTCAGGGAGTCTCAGTTTTGTCAGATGAAAACAGCCTGACCACAGAAGTTTTACCCGTCCGTGAGATAAATAATGCAGAATCTAAGCTCTCCAGTTTGGAGTCTCCCATAAGCTGAATAAAACTACGGTGACAGAACAGATACAATAAAAAGACGATCTCGTGGTGAAAGGGTTAATTTAGTCTCCAAGTCAGTTCTGGTCGGCGAAGTAAGAGTCAAAGGAGAAGGAGAAAAATGGCTTGGGTGAGTATTGTGGTGGAGTAGTGGAGCATAGCGTGGCATTGTGGCAACTACAATTTGTTACGATGGGAACAGTATAAGGGGCGGTTTCGATGGTGGCCAGATCAAATCACAGTTTTCTCAGAGGCACAAAAAGGTATAAGGGGGTAGACAGAAACTGTGAGATAGATGGTGGATAGGATCGGGTAGGATTGCGTTGTTAAGGGGTATAACTAATACACCCTGGGAAGATAGGCGCTATAAGTTGGCATGCATGGCGGTGTCGATAGCTTAATTCAGTTTTCTGCAAGAACTAGAACATGGACAAAAGTAAGTACATGTTACTCATATTGCTGAAGTCTCACAACGCAGGTAAAATGACTGGACTAGTCTGCCGATTTCTCCACCACAGGGAAATGCAGCCCGTTGCCTTGGTGACCGCGGCGGTTAACTGACGACACTCCTGTCTTCCCACAGCCTGTGTCGGCGCAGCAGCCATCTCAACCCCATTCCCAAGTTTTTGTTAGGCTTGTTAGGTTAGGCTATCTGTGACAAGTTCTTGATTAACTTTTTAACAAGGACAGAGTTTCTTAACTTGTATTCTTGTTGCCGCCAAACAAGGTCGTTTAGTTCAGGAGTGGCGTCTAGTAGTCTAATGGTTAGGGTGTCACCGCTGACCCTCTGACGGCAGACATTTTAACTGTTTAATTTTTGCTACACCCAGATTTTAATTAGTTCGTAGGTGGTCTCTCGTCGTTTAGATACGTAATATTGCAAATGTCAGAAAAGTTGAAAGAGCTACTCACTATTAAACATTTATAAATTTCCTTATTCAATCCTTTCAGCAGGATGTTTTATCTTTTTCATTTTTTTCCCCTGGGGTGGTGTAATCAAATGCTTTCTCGGTACGCGAGAGGTCCCGGGATCGATTCCCGGACAGACGAGTAGGCAAGGTCTTCTTTACCCCAGCCTGTGCGAATCTAGATCTTGAACAGAGGCTGTAAACCGATGGTTGCTCGTAGTCTGGAGGAATGTTTGGGTGCTTTGTCTGTCAGTCAGTCGCTACTGCCACACGATTGCATACGTTTAGGAGAGATCGTGGCAAAAGACGTCAGAAACCGTATCCATTAAAGTCAGTAATTAACCCCTGGACGACAGGTCTCCCCATGACGAGTAAATCGTCTGACATTTGCAAAATTAGCCTTGGCTAAACTACACAAGTTTTCAGCCGTCGCTTATGGGTTAGTCGTAAGTCAATCATGATTTTCTTGGGAAATTCATGTTTAAACATCCACAATTCACTTGCCAACAGTCAAAATCAACTGTTCCACTACAAATCACAGTACCGAACTCAAGAAGCGAAAATCCAACTTGACAATTAGGCCCCTGGCTAGTTCAGTAAGATGTCACTAGTCTCTGACAGTTCCCTGAGTATAAAGGAGCAATCAGGTTAACCACAACTACGCACATATGGCGTTACGGTAGCAAACAATAATATGGCACAGTAATATATGTACTGGGTATGCGGCAAGCCAAAGTAAATGGACCTGTTCATTTCGTTTTCATTCAATTACGCTAACATAAATAACTACAAACCTGCAACTACCTGTGTAAATATATATATATATATATATATATATATATATATATATATATATATATATATATATATATATATATATATATATATATATATATATATATATATATATATATTAACAGTAGATAAGAGGTTAAAATGGATGAATGAAAATAGAATAAACATAATACTCAACATAATTATCAACTAAAGGAAAGGAAAACTAAAAAGGAAAAGCAAAAAAAAAAAAAAATGAAAGGGAAGAGATTGCATATGATTCGGTCTCATGTTTACATGTGAGGGTCGCCGGGCTGCCAGACGTACGATGTTCATGCAGCTATAAGGTGGATTGAGGGGGAGGGGGTGTTACGGCGCTGCAGGCTGGCAGGTAGCCTAGCCTGTGGTTGTCCTGGATAAGGTGGTAGTGAGGTTATGATAGTTGTTATAAAAAGGTGGTGAGACAATGGAAGTGCTAATGGTGATATATACCGTAGGTTAGTCGTGATGTCAGTGAATATGAAGGTTACCCTAGTTGTGATAATTTATGCTTTAATAAAGTGGCAGTGAAAGCAATGTGTTGAAGTTAGTAGTTGTAATGAATAGTCTTGGTGTGGCAGCACTGAAACAGTTGTGGTATTAGCAGTGATGTCGGTGATAGCTAAAATACTAGAGGAAATGGTGATATTTGTGAATAAGTAGTGTGGATGCGGTATTGATACATTTGTGGTATTAGGGGGCGGTTCTGATAGTAGTGGTAGTAAAGGCTATGAAATTAGTAAGGTCGAGGTATGGCTATGGAAGGAATACTTGTAGTAGTGTTTATATTGGTGGTTCTGGTCGTAGCTACCTCCATCAACGAAGTTGCAGGTTATGTATTCACCTTCGTTGCTTGCCGGAATCTTTCGATTCGGCAAACATGTTCGTCAGTTCAGTATGTTTGGTTGTTTATCTGCTCTCTACACGTCACAATTTAGCGCTAATAGCTCTGAAAAAAAAAAAAAAAAAAAATCTGAAGGTAGATATCCATAAACCCTGGAAGCCTACTGTTGTTCACCAAAATCGGTCAAAGGCCCTGGGTAGAAAACTCTCAATGGCAGTAGGTCCGATGATCATCGGGACCCAGTGGCCGGCCCAGGCACGGTTTTTTCAAATTTCGAAAATTGATTATTTTTTTTTTTTTTACCAACTAAAGAAAAACCTCTGGCGCACCTGGCAATGCAATTCTTAGCTTCCTAAACCCATCCTGTGCTTCGCAATGAAGCGCGAAAAATTTCGCCAAACGACTGCCTACACGCCGGTGAAAACTAAGCAGACACATGACTGCCCACACGCCGGTGAAAACTAAGCAGACACACTCGGATCCATCCGACAAGAGCTCTGCTTATGGCAGTTCATTTGTGTGCCTGTTGTCCAAAAGATATCTAAAAAAAGTTATTGATGAATTTCAATAAAATTTTGTGGATAGGTGGGTCATTAGGCAAAGGAAGAACTGATACATTTTGGTGGTGATCCGATTTCGAGTATCGGGTCAGGCTTATTTTTTGTTTGTTTGTTTGTCCATGCGATATTTCAGAAAGTTATTGACGGAATCCAATACATTTTTGTAGATACGTGGGTCATAGGAAGACTAGATAAAATTTTGGTGGTGAACTGAGTTGCCTGGTATAGGCGCTGGGGGCGGTTTGCATTCTCTGAATGCTGTATTCTTGTTGCAGTTGTAGTAATAAGGATAGTAGTAGTAGTAGTAGTAGTAGTAGTAGTGGCAGTAGTAGGAGTGGTAGCAGCAGCAACGCGGCAGAGGCCGAAATTTATGATGGTATGCTGAAAACTAGTAGTACTGTAATCTGATGATAATAGTGGGTTTGGTAGCTAGCAGAGATATCGGTAATGTTGGTATGTGTGGTGGTTATTGAGGTCCCGGTAGATGTGACAGTGATGGTAATAACAGATGTGATTTCAGCGATTTAGAAAGATGCTGTTTCTAAGTACTTTAGATAGGACACCTGTGGCTGTGCTAATGCTGGCAACTGCAGTAGTGACGGTATTGGCAGTTGTGACGACATCGTAGAAATGTTCATGTGGTGAGAGTGATTTGGTAAAAATAAATACCCAGGGGACATGTTTCCCTTCCCCCCCCCCATCTCTCTCTCTCTCTCTCTCTCTCTCTCTCTCTCTCTCTCTCTCTCTCTCTCTCTCTCTCTCAGTTACCCGTAGCTGCACGAGAAAATCCTGCTGTCGCGCATCCACTGATTAAAACCTACCCCACTACTCTTAATTAACTACAGTGTCAACACCAAATCCCTTATCACTCGTCCTGAAAATTACACCCGGTACGCGTTCGTCGACTGCATTACTTGCGTCGCGCCATGAAACTGTCAAGAAGGGTAATGAAACAGACGCAAAAGAATGAGTGGGATAGAATGGGAAGGTGGTGGGCGTAGGAGTTGGGGCACGAGAGCATACCCTGAGAAAACCGGTGTTGTAGGATGGGTGGCTTGAATACAGCGAAGATTAAATTCAAAATATCCTCCGAGAATGGAAGCATAGAGAAAGAGGGGGGAAAACGAGAATGGGGGGAACAAAGAAATAGGTGGGATGAGCTGGAACTGTTGTGGGGGTGGGTAGGCTGTGGCCATGAGACAGACATTCTGTAAAAAATGGGTGTTGTTGGATTAATGGTCTGAGTGCAGCGAATACTTATTTCAGTTTTATCCAACATTAAGAGGTTACCGTACTGTGTTGCTTTCTCTTACCCAGACCTTTCCAGGGCAAGTAAAACTACTCTCTCTCTCTCTCTCCTGTGATTAACTAGGCCAACCTCTCCCAATATCACGACCGCGCCTTATTTGTCTGAGTTCAGATCTATCCACTTCAATATACCCCGAATGTTATGGCGCCGTTCATCCTGGGTTTCGCACGCCTCCTCCAGCCGGATTCGTGAAAATCCACGGATTTAGGACACCTAGTTTCACTAAAAGGAGGTAGGCGAGTGTGACGGGAAAGAGGATGTGAGGAAAAGTATGAAAGGGAGGTTGTGAATACAGGATGGGTGTGGAAAAGGGAGGGAGTGGGTGTGTCACAGGGTTGTGAAGGTAAACGGAGGGTGGAAGAAAAGGGAGAGTGAAGATAAACGGACACAGGGGAGATGGACAAAGGGACACAGGGAAGGTGGAGACAAGGGACATGTGGACAGTGGAGAAAGTAACACAGGGAGGATCCATGCAAAGCGACACAGGGAGGATGGAGACAAAGGAAGGGTGCAGGAAAAGGGAGGGAGTAAGCAAAAAAAATTGGGAGGTTGCAGACAGAGAGGATGTAGGTAAATGGAAGGTGCAAAGGGACATTGGGAAAGTGCAGACAAAGGGAGGGCAAGGGCAAAAGGGTGGGTGAAGACATAAGGACACTGGGAGGATGGAGACAAAGGGACAGAGTGGACACAAAGGGACAGAAAGTGGAGACAAAGGAACAGAGTGAGTGGAGACAAAGGAACAGAGTGAGTGGAGACAAAGGGAGGGTGCGTGTATAATGCCGGATGGAGATGAAGGGATAGTGGAGACACAAGGAAGGAGGAGACTAAGGGAGGGTGGGAGAGAGGAAGGGTGTGGGAGGACTGAGGCAAAGGAAAGGTGTAGGCAAAGGGAGGGTGGACACTGGGAATGAGCAAAGCTGTTCAGGGAGGAATGTACTGAAATGTTTGGACATGTGGCACGATACCCGGTACTCTCCTCAGTCCCTCTCCCATGTCCAATAATGCATGCCACTACCGACAGGACATTCCACGCATTCCCAATTTCCAGTGGCCCCTTCACACACCAACACAGCACCACAACAGCCTTCACACGCCACCAATTCAGCACTAATACCCACGATCAGCACTAATACCCACAATCAGCACTGATACACTAAGGTTATCCTATTTCATTTAGGTCGGTTGTGATGGTAGGTCTATTCACAGAAATGTTTCGTGACGCTCCGTAGGCTTACAGAAGACCTGTGAAAAACTGTTAAGGAAATCAGTTCCTCATAACTACCGGTACTGGTATCTCAGCAACATCCGAGTGTAATATAACATAGCACTCTCCGCAGCAAGTACAAATCATAAGATGTCTTGGTAGTGAAGGGTTACAGGAAACCGTTTCTAACCCCTTCACCATCAAAAGTCTCTTCAAAACTTAATGAAATCATCTGGCGATAGCAAAATTAATATATACCTGGATAAATTCAAAGTTGGTGCTAAAAAGTTCATGAAGGTTATTTCTGATTCTCTCCCTTCAACAACGAGGTCTCTGCTAAGATGAATAAATTGGCTCAGCTATATCAAGCACAGGATATGGGAGGCGTCATGCAGGGGTGGATCCAGGAATTTTTGGTGGGGGGGTCTGATTCGCTGATTCAACCAAAGACTTGACGCGACATACTGATATTTCAGTGTTGAAATTGCCTCTTTATTCAGTGATGCATGGCCGGTGGGGGGGATGCATCCCCCCCATCCCCCCCCCTGGATCCATCCCTGGCGTCATGGTACTGAAGCGGGTGAGGTTGAGAGGTCGTGAGCATATTACCCCACTCGCACTCATTCAAATTTACATACGTAACACGCACACACACCTGCTCGCTCTCTCTCTCTCTCTCTCTCTCTCCTAAGCTACCTTTTTGCCCATGCACTCACCCTCCCTCCATATTTCCCTCTCCCTCAACATCACCCCTCCCTCACTCCCTCTCCCTTCCACCCACCCACCCTGCTATCTAAAACCTCCCTCCCTCACACCCTCCTCCTTCCTTACTTCTTTTACCTCCCCCCTTCCCCCACACTCCCTTCTCTTCCTCCCTCCCTCCCGCACCCACATTCTCTCGCCCCCACCCTCACTTTCACAGTCTCTTGCTCTCCTTCCCTTTCCTAAATCCCTCCTGTTTTCCCTCCCTCAGTATACCTTTACCCTCCCTTCTCTCTACACTCTTTCTCCCACACCCTTTACCGTCCCCACCTCCTGTAGATTACCGGTACTTTCTTTTCTCTACAACTTTACCAGATACACTCCCTCGCTCCTTCCCTCTCCTTTCATCCCTTCCCCCACTCCCTCCTTCTTCCCTCCCTCCCCCACACCCTGCATCTTCTCTCCCTCCCCACACCCCCGACCTTTCCTCCCTCTTTCACACCCACTACTGTACAAACAAACCCTCCTTCACATCCTCCGTCTTCCCATTTTCTTCCCCCACATACCCACCTTCCCTCCCTCCCCACACCCTCCATCTTCCCTCATTCCCCACACCCCCACCTTCACTCCCTCCCTACACTCTCCACCCTCTCACCCCATCTCCCCACCATCCCTCCCACCTTCCCTCCCTACACCCCCTACCTTCTCACCCTGCCTCTCCACACTTCTATCATTCCTCCTTCCCAGATCCTCCACCTTCCCTCCCTCCCCACTCCCCCACCTTCAATCCCTCCCCATACTCTTCGCCTTCTCACCCTGCCTCCCCACACCCCCTACCTTCCCTGCCTCCCCACACCCTTCACATTCCCACACTCCCCAGCACCCCACCTTCCCCCCCACCCCTACCATTCCTCCCTGTCTACCTTTACCATCCCTGACTCCCTTTTCCTCTGCCTGCCTGCCTGCCTGCCCCTGAAAGGTCACTCCCATATTTCATGATCCGCCAGCTCACCGCCAGACCAGTCCACCAGACCAACTTCCTCGCTCTCCATTTTCGGACCTCAGATGGACCGACTTCTCCCCATCAACACCATAACGCGTTTCCACCTTATCTGTGCTACCTTTGGACGACTTTTTTTTTTTCTGTCCATTGTGGGTCCCCTCTAACACGCTGACGTCTTCACACCGATTACGTTCAGCCTACTTTATTTCATTCTGGCTGCCACTGGATCATGTTTTACCACATACGAACGATCTCTCTGACTCAGAGTGGTTAAAGGCAGCCTGTATTGATCCGCTGAGACCACAGCCTTACCGTTATGTTAAAGAACAAAAGGCCAAATGTGCAGACACAAATATTTAAAGACCGATGACCAGATACTGACATAAGCTTGGCTACAGACCTAATTTTATGGCGAAAACAAACCTGCAATCCCAGATGGACCAATCGTGCTGTATTTAAAGGCAATGTAACAGAATAGTAAGTACCGGTAATTACACCCACACCAGTCAGACTTGCCATCAACACGTAAAACAATACAGAATAATTATCCATCCATCCACCATCCAAGCCTATGTTGCCCCATGAGGAGCGTAGGAGCCCGGGGCTAGGCAAGTTGGTCCTGACATTTAAGACGAGAATGACCAGCCTCACGCATCCCTGAGTGGCATTACGTGAGCAATAAACCCCAACCACCCGTGGTCCGTGAGACCGTGAACTACTTAACGGTGCTGATACAGTTTATACCAGTAGGCCTAATTGCACAGATCAAATACAGTCAACTACTAAGACCACGTACGGTACATCTGAAGGCATTGCCGGTAACGGTTAAGACTTGCAATATCTGCAGCTACAGACCAAAGACCAACTGTGACCGAACACCAAAACTAGTAGTATGATATTAACCACACAGATCAAACGGGCCATGTAAGTCCCTAAATATAATGCCAGAACAAAGACCTATTAGCCTAGCTGCAAAACACAGACCTATATTTATCTGACACGCCAGTTGATGCCGTATCACACTGGCAACAAAGACTACACACGACCGAAGGTAACACAAATCAACTCACAGGCTATATACTACTTGATATAAGATGCTATTACTAACCAGATAAATTTCAATCACCAGGGCAAATTTACTGTCAATACACAAAGGTAAAAGCCAGACCAATTACCAAGACCAGACAGACAATTTATGAGAACCATCTCAACAGACCAATGACCTATGGTATCAATATTTTAAACTGATCGAAAAGCGAATATACAGACTAAATATGAAAACCAAAAAGAGATGAGCTATTAACACCAATATATAACACCGCTGAAAAAATATATATATATTACCCTCACAACAAATTACCTAGGACCTACAGGTATTTTAAGACCGAGTGCCAGACCAACGAATAACACCCACAACACAATGCCACAAGCCAAAGACCTACCGGTATTATACAAGACCTAATATCAAAACGACCAGTCTTTACCTAATTCGACAAACCACCTAATAGCAAGCTGGTAGTATGGCTGAGAATACATTATACCAAAGACCATATTATCAAAACCAGGCAGCCAGTATTCCATACACACACACACACACACACACAGATTACCTTAAGACTATACAGACCATAAACCTCAGATTTACATAGGGCCTAACATCGTAGTCTCTCTCTCTCTCTCTCTCTCTCTCTCTCTCTCTCTCTCTCTCTCTCTCTCTCGTGCGTCTCTGCTTTGCCTCACTGCCCTACGTAACTCGTTTTTCTCTATCTTCTCCCTTGTTTATAATTTAAACTCCTCCCTCCTTTCACTCACAGGCTACACCTCACACACCGACATGATACACAGACCACACAGATTCTACAGTTTCAACCGGGTGGTCCAGCCTTATAACTAGGACAATTGTAACACTGATTTCCTAGTCGCAGCAGCAGGCCAAGGCTACTGGTATCTAAAAGTACCGTACAAGGTAGCACGCTACAGTAATAGCCTAGTCCAACCACCAGACGTAAGGTAACCCAGTAACAAGGAAAAAGAAAAAAAACTTTCGGGACTAACGGTACGTACCTACCAGCAGGAAATTTTATGGGAAAGGAGGAAAAAAAAAAACATTCCAAATTAAAATTATATATGTCGTCCCCGTAGCTAAAATAATTACCGGTATTAACTGAACATTAAGATTTTTTGTACTAGACATAGCCTAGCAGGGATGAATCATACTAGTAACTGTGTGATTTTTGACACATGCCTCTAAACATAGACAGTTCTAACTCTCATGAGGACTTTACCCATTCACTGTGACAAGGGCAGCTGTTATTGAGAATTAAACCCTTTCACTACGAGGTCTTCCCTAAACTCACTTGGCCTAAAACTAGCCATTACTGAATCCTGGATCCAATATGTGATGTTATTCCAAGTAGATTAATACTGGTACGGTAGTGATACAAGTGACCATTACAAAAAAAAACATCGCTACATGTACACCAGTAGGCCAACTAATACTAGCTACACCTAATGTGTTCAAGAAACCAAACTTACAGTATGATAATGTCTTTTGTTTGTTCTTGTTACGTTCTGTGTTTTACTCACATCTGGCAAAACTTTTCGAGCTAGAGGGGTTAACTATAGCCCAGTATTCATTAACCTGTTCAGTACTAAAAGTTCGTCCTAAGCTCCATAAAATCATCAGTCCAGCAGCCAAATTAAAACTTAAGAAATCGTAATGAAGAGTTCAGAAACACAAGTAAATATTAACAGCATTTTTTTGTCTTTACTCCTTCATTCCCATGATGTACAGTGTTATGCTCTATTAAGCTATCTCCACACGAGTTAAGTCAGCTAAGGGCAGATTTCCCCTTCGAGAGAGGATAGATACCGGTACCGTACATCCTTAACAGCCTAAACCCCTTCACTGCAACACACCCCTCATACGGTAAATAAAAACGTCTGGCTAAAATGAAATGGACGTCGCAGGATTGAAAAGGTTTAAGATCAAACCCAGACCAGATATGATATTATTTTTCTAACTGACCAAATATCTACTTCAAAAGACCGAATATAAACACAGACCACACGCAACTGAGACGAAACCAACCAACCCACACCATTTATTATGACCTCACAATACACTAATAATGTTTCTGAGACCAAGACCAATACTACCAGACATCATGACCAAGCAGAATATTTTCCAGGTAGACTTCCGGGAGAGAGAGAGAGAGAGAGAGAGAGAGAGAGAGAGAGAGAGAGAGGGTATAAAATGCAATAGTTACTGGTGATGACAGTACACAGGTCAGCCTAATAGTCATCAAACATACACTATGACCCGAGCGATTCCATTGCCGCGTGTGAGCAGTGGTGGCGCCAAGGTAAATAAGCGTGCTATATTTGTGCTGAAAGACGGATGGAGTAGAGTGGCGAGATGGATGGGGACAGGATTGGATAGGGAATTGGAGAGGAGGAGGGGAGTCAAGGGAAATGGATGGGAAGGAAAGGGATGGAGGTGAGGATAAATGATGGAGGGGATGGCGAGTAAATGAAGGGAAGGGAAGGGAAGAGAAGCGAAGAGAAGAGAAGAGAAGGAGGGGAGGAGAATCGAAGGAAAGGGAAGGGAAGTGAAGAGGAGAAAAGAAGAGCAGGAAAAGAAGGGAAGGAAAAAAAAAAGGAAAGGAGGTAGGGAAGTGAAGAAGGGGAGAGAAGGATGAAAGGAAAGGGAGAAGATTACAGAAGCGAAAGAGGGGAGAGAAGAAGGGGAACGGAAGAGAGGATGAGAACGCGGGAAATGGATTGGGCAAGGATAAGCAGAAGAGGAGCTGCAAGAGAATGAGATGAAAGGTTAGAAAGGAAAGAAAGGAGGGGAATATAACGGAGGGGGGAGAGGACGCGTTGAAAGGGAAAGGGGCTGGGAGGGGAAAATGAATATGACATGAGAAGAAGAGGATGGATGGGAAGAGGAAGGGAAGAAAGGAAGGGAGGGAAAGAGAAAGGAAGGAATGGGAGAAGGGTTGACATGTGTAAGAGGGGTGATGGGGAGAAACTAAATGAAGAAAAGAAAATGGGAAATGAAAGAGAGAGGAAGGGAAGGAAAGAGAGGAGTGAGGGTATGGAGAAGGGAAGGGGGAAGAGAGCAAGTCAACTGATAAAGTAGGCTAGCGGAGTGGAGGGGATGGGAGGAGAGGGGAGGGAAGCGGGAATGGAAAGCAAGTCAGATGATAAGATTGGGAGGGGAGGGGGAAGAGTATGACAGAAGGGGTGTGATGGAAACGTAAAGCAATGAGTTATCTAGATACACAGACAACACAAACCTTGTGTACGAAATGGGTGGGCCGGCCTTTTGGTACTGAGAAAAGTTACCGGTGATAATGTACGGTGTGTTTCTTTGCCAAAAAAAAAAAAAAAAAAAAAAAACGACAGAACAGCGGTGGGTTATACTTATCATCCAAACCTTCCTACTTTGAACAGTACCAGTACGGTACATGTAGGAAAACAAAATGAAACTATGACCTACTCTGAAACACGGAGACAGGCCTAATTGAAGCTTCATGGCAGAAATTTGTTAAGAACGATAGAAGCAGGCATAGAATCGATGCTAAATTAGCTAAATCACCAAAACTGCTGACGGCTGATACAACCTTAAGGGTAGCTACTGGTAACAGCTAAAAACAGTCTATTGACAATGAATCTTTACGTAGCAATTCTTTTATCATTTCTGTGATTTAGCTAATATGCTAAAACCTGAAAGTATAATAGTAGGCTACCTACATATCACTTGTCACAACTGTCGAAAGTCATTGGCAGTAGGTTACTGACAGGCTAAATCAAATGGACTACGCTAACAGGGCAATGCATTCAGAAGATACGTAGGCCTACATACCCGTTCCCAACGGCAGGTATATATATAAAAGTATTCGTAGATATATATACCGGTATATATACCATAATACACACAAGCAGAGAGAGACAGGGACACTGGAAAAGGGTACGTTCAGCGAAGTGAGGAGAGGGGAGAGAAAGCAGGCAAGGAGAGATGCACGACAGAGGAAGGGAGGAGCGGTAAGGGCGAAGGAGGGGAGGGGGCAGAGAATGACGGGAGTAAGAGAAAAAGAGAGGGAGAGAAATTGAGAGAGCCGGCAGGTAGAGATGGGAAAGATGCCAAGAAGACAGGGGAGGTAGGGGGAGAGGAGTGGTAAGTACCGGCAGAGAGAAAGAGAGAGAGAGAGAGAGAGAGAGAGAGAGTGTGTGTGTGTGTGTGTGTGTGTGTGTGTGTGTGTGTGTCACACACGCCCCCAATAAGCGCAAACTAATAATGTACCCCAGCTATAATGAATCTCGAACGTTGACCTGGTTTAGATCTTCGTCTGACATCCATCAGTTTATAATATCTGCCTAGATAGCTGCTGCATGACCACCTTTTGAGAGAGAGAGAGAGAGAGAGAGAGAGAGAGAGAGAGAGAGAGAGAGAGAGAGAGAGAGAGAAGCGCGGAGAAAGCAATGTGAAGGCATCTATCTTGGGGGAAGGAGAGGAGGCGTGAGGGAGGAATGAAGGTAATGGAAAAAAGGAAAGAAGATGGGAGGAAAGCAAAAAGGAGGGAAAGATGGAGAAACAGGAGGAAAGGAGAAAGGAGTGATGGAAGGAAGGAAGGAAGAGATATCTGAAGATGGCTGGAAGAAAGGAGGAGGGACAAAAAGATGAAGAAAGACGAATAACAGAAAGTAGGAAGACAAAGGAAAGACGGAACGAAGCGGGGAAGATGGATATGATAAAGGAGGAACGAAGATGGGAAGGAAGTGTGAAGAAACGATAAAATGGAAGATGGGAAAAGAATAACAAAAATGGAAGGAAGAAGTACGGCAAGAACGGAGGAAGGAAGACAAGAAGGAATGAAGGACTTTGAGAGGTAAGAAGAAAGAATGCTGAAAGAAATAGCCTAGTAAGGAAGTGGAGAAAGAAGGAACAGTGATGAGAGGCGACTCGTTGGGGAAAAGAATAACGTTAGAGAGAACGAGGAAAGGAAGGCAGAAAATGTAATAGCGGAGATGGGAAAGAACGGAAAAAAAAATAGAGGTGGGGGAGGGGGAGGGAAGAACTATAAGCGTGCACGATGGGAAAGGAGAGAAGAAAATAAAGACCAGACTACCTAGCTACTTGGTTCCCATAGAAAAATATGTTTGATATCATACCCGTGGCATATTCAGGGTTGCAGTGTTGTGCACGTCATTCCTTTGTTTACATCGACGGCCATTTTGGTTGCGTACAATTAAACATTCATCATCCAATACCGCACCAATAAAACGTCTTTGTCGGCAAGGTACGAGCGAGGCCATTTAAATCCGAAAGCAATGAAATATTGCCTTACACCCCGAGGATACCTAGAGAATACTGATGGCTAGCTACCAACCAATTTCATATTTTTATGACAAACTGTCTGGCCTGTGGTCCTCTTTTGCAGATTTTCGACATGCTGCACTTGGCGCGCATCACGCCACGTGTACTGCCTGGGTGTGATGAAACCTGTCAAAAACAAATCTTAAAGACTTGGGCTATCATATGGTGCAAACCACGCAATGATCGGTCCTGTGGTTGCTGAGATATAAGCTTCTCTATAGTAGCCGCAGCGAGAAATGAACGCTGTGGTGGGGCAGCCGGGATGACCGGGGATTCCCCCACTGTAGCCATATCCACATGTCACCGACCATAGAGGTAGGATGTCACCGACCATCGGCCACCGCTGCAGCCCCGCTCCATGATCCTTACCCTGTGTCTCTGGCTTTCTCTTTCTCTCTCGGTTTCTATATAAACTGCTGTATTTCCGAAACTAATTATGAAATTATTATGACTTTTGTTCCACACCACCACTGAGGTAAAAATCAAGGAGAGTTTTCTGTATAAAGGTTTCCCCCCCCTTGTCTGAGGGCAGGTCAGCTCTGGCGAGTGTATAATTATAGGTCAGGCGGAGGTATCGGCAAGGCCGCACTCCCCCGCTCATATGCCACATTTAGGAGGGGGGGGAAACCTTTATATAGAAAACTCTCCTTGATTTTTACCTCAAAGGTGGTGTGGAACAAAAGTCATAATAATTTCATAATTAGTTTCGGAAATACACCAGTTTATATAGAAACCGAGAGAGAAAGAGAAAGCCAGAGACACAGGGTAAGGATCACGGAGCGGGGCTGCAGCGGTGGCCGATGGTCGGTGACATGTGGATATGGCTACAGTGGGGGAATCCCCGGTCATCCCGGCTGCCCCACCACAGCGTTCATTTCTCGCTGCGGCTACTATAATGCGTTACAGTCGGGACGGGTTGGACCAGGCCGGGTCGGGCTGCTTACGTGAAAAAAGCCACTACGAGATACTCGCGAAGGCTTCGTCCTCGCTCGTAATCTCAGTAAATACACTACAGTTATGGGCTACTTGCATACCGAAGCCTGATACTCTAATTCCAAACATCAAACTTTACTACGTATTACAGTAATGTATTTTTATTACTACCGTAGTTACTGTTGTCGGTGCATCGATATATCATTGTATGATTTAAAAAAAGCAATGCGCTCTACAAAATCGAATGAATGTTTCTCCTACATCAGATAATCGTTCATAACTTATGCTTACTTCCCACTGGCCAATGTTTAGCTATTACTGCTTCCTCCAAGAGGTTAATAGGCTATACCGAGGAGGAATGTTTACAAAACCTCCATGGAATACTGGCAGACTACCGGTACTTACAAAATTTATCCCTATATGAGCACCAATACAGTTTTTCAGTTCGAAAATATTGGACACAGTTTTTTTTGTTACAAACATTTACTCTTAGTTCGTCCCTGGTGGCCACAACAAACAGGCCTCGTACCATAATTTATCTCTCTCACTAATCCTGTGTGTGTGTGTGTTTGTGTGTGTGGGTGTGTGTGTGTGGGTGTGAGTGTGTGTGTGTGTGTGTGCGCGCGCGCGCAGCCAAAACTGGATATATATATATATATATATATATATATATATATATATATATATATATATATATATATATATATTTTAAGGTAATTTGGCAGGATGGTAAAAACTGTATTCCAGATGGGGCAGTTTCATTGCCATGTCGATCTATATTTTCTAAGGGGGTTTTAGCCCCGAAAAATTGTCCCCACTGATATTATAATATGAGCACGTGGAAGAGGTGGCGGGCCATTTCCGCGGTTTCATACATCTTTGCAGGCAGAGAGAGAGAGAGAGAGAGAGAGGTTGAACTCGCTAAATTGATGCTATGAACAGACGATTTTATTCAGCATTAAATGGTGGTAGCTGTGGTGGTGGCGGTAGTGATGGTAGCTGTTATGGTGTTGGTGGCAGCTATCATGATCATGGTGGTGGTGGTGGTGGTAGTGATAGCTGTGATGGTGATGGTGGTGGTAGCTTTGGTGGTGGTGACTGTGGAGGTGATGGCAGCTGTGATGGTGACCGTGGTCATTGTGATAATTTTGGTGGTTGTGGTGGTGGTAGCTGTGATGATGGTGGTGGTAGCTGTGATGATGGTGGTGGTAGCTGTGATGATGACAGCTGTTACGGTGGTGGTGACAGCTGTGGTGGTGGTAGTGGTGGTAGCTTTGGGGGGGGTAGTAGATGTGGTGTGGTGGGGACATCTGTGGTGGTGATGGTGGTAGCTGTGATTTGGTGGTGGTGGTGTTGATGGTAGGTATGATGATGGTGGTAGCTGTGGTGATGATTGAGGTGGATTTTGTGGTGGCAGCTGTTCAGAAACGGCTCTCATTTAGGGAAGTGCTTTGCGGCCCGACAGAATCGCAAAGCACTTGTTCCAAAGCAAAGCATGGTTCAGAGACAGCTCTAATCTGGACAAGTGCTGAGCGGTTCCACAGGGCGCAAGGCTCTTCAATATTTTCTATTTTAAGATCGATGCCCTTCGTTGCTCTATACCGGACACTTTATTACACCGGTACTCTTTCTTTTCTTTTATTAATTTTTTTTTTTTTTCCAATTCCTTCTACCACTTTCTTGCCCTCCATTGTGGCTCATCTATTATTCATTTCCCCTCCCCTCGTATAATATTCTCTCTCTCTCTCTCTCTCTCAGCATTGGAATTCTCGTCTCTCCTGGCACATTTTAGCCATCTCTCTCTCTCTCTCTCTCTCTCTCTCTCTCTCTCTCTCTCTCTCAGTACTGGAATTTTAATCGTCTCTCCCTTGTATCCCTCTCTCTCTCAGCATTGGAATTTTCGTCTCTCTCAGAACTGGAATTTTCCTCTCTCTCTCTCTCTCTCTCTCTCTCTCTCTCTCTCTCTCTCTCTCATCTACTGCACCAACATGTAGCTAACAACTGTATGCTGGTGGACACGTAGGCCAAGCTAAAGAAAATACCGTACTAGGCTATACTGCAGTCTATACGTTGGCGTTTGAAAAAGAAAAACATATATACAATATAAAGATCAAATTAAGCAATGTTACAGTAATATTAAGCTGTATATTATATCTACCGTAACAGGAGTAAGAAGTAGGCTATATTAAATACCTATAATACTAAAATATATCAAATGCAGGATAGGCCTGCATATGTATCAAGGGTATGTAGATTTTCTTCTTTTCGTGGCCACTAGGAACAAGAGATACCGTACTAAACAAAAGATATGCAGGTAAGGTAGGTTAGGATTTTGGTGCTGTAATTTTATAAATACGAGAGGGTACACTTACTGTCAGGGGTGGTGCGTGTATGGGTGTGGCAGGGTGTGGTACAGAGGCTACACCTGGCATGGTACAGTAGTCACATATTGTACCCTCCTCCTCTCTACCTCTCCACACCCACCACACCCTCCGGAACACTCCACATCTCTGCTACACTACATTATACACTCTTCAGGTACACCTGACCACTTTCAGCACCGTGTTGAATGGTTTAAGTACATTTTTTAATGATTAGCACAATGTAGCACTCGAAGATTTTTTTTTCGGCATGTAGTCCACTTACAGTATGATTACCTGTAAAGTTTGGTACTTTCTAACTGAACGTACATCAATTTTCCAGCATCGACTATTACAGTACTCTAAGTATATTCCTTTTTCTAAGCACCGTATGACTTTCTAATGTACTTGAGTCACTATCAAAAATAAAAATGGCACCGGTATTACTGATTACTTAGCACACCTGTACATTCCTGGAACGATCCCTGTAGAAAGAAATGTATATACCGGTAATTAATTTCCAGTCAGCACCTGATACTTCGAAGCCAGTTACTTTTAGCCTGTATGTACAGTATACCTGTCGACACTGTACAACTTTCTGATATCATTTTCATACCGTGTTCCAATAATTTTCCGGGCATAAAACGAAGTTACAGGCATTTTACGAGAATTGAAAGCTTGCTAATATTTGTGTCTTCATATTCTCTTGGTTATATAACAGTTATAATTTGATCCTATCAGTCAGGTAGTGTTTATAATATCAGTATCAGTACGGTACTGAGAAATCTCCCCCTCAAATTTCAATATGCCTGCCGGACGTACGAACTGTATGGTAGGTCTGTACATCTTGTTGCTCCGAGTCACGAGTCATCAAGTCAAGGAATTTAGTGAGGCTAGGGAAAGGCCATAATGTGTTCAGTGTCGATGGTGCTGATAAATATCAGTTTTCTTTAAAAGATGAGTCAGAACCTGATTTTCTATCAGGGAACCATATGATGCAGGGAAAACATGTATCAATGTGTGGTTCTACAATGTTTGGGTGTAGCCTAGTCACTTTGTCAAATTACAGTAATAGCAGAGATGTGACCGTAATGAATCAGTGCAGGTAATACTTAAGGTGATACGCACAATGATGACCATTCTTGAGAGGGATGTACTAGGTAGGCTGTAGATGATAACTGGCTGTAGGAAATCCTAAGTAGGATGACAAAATTTCAAATGCCTCCAGCAGGCTGCTTGACAGGGATTTAGGCTATGTACCGTTTCTTAGTTACTGTACATCCGATGATAGAGTAGATGCAAGGAAAATACATTATCACGAATTTTATAGCCTTCTATCCACAGTATTTTACCTATCGGTACTTCTGGTTAGCGGTGCCAATTCCTAACACACTTTAAGATTCCAGGCCATTAAAAGGGTTCGTGGCAAAAGTGTTCCGTGTTCTATACTACATGTAATTTCGGTGGCTGAGTAGCAAACCTTTTTACACTTATTAGGCTACTTTAACCTTCCCTACCTTACATAATTATACAGCAGTCTACCGCGAGCACTAGCCTATACTTCCGCAATACTGTACACTTCACACAACTGAGCTATACTACCGACTTCCCTACAACAGTTACACTACTTTAAAGCGCTAAGGTACTCTATAGGCTACACTTCTTCAGTACTCTACGCGGCATCGACTACATTTAAACAACAAACTTCACAGGCTACAGTTATATACTGGTAATAGTCTATTACAGTACCGTGCACGAAACCGGCTGAGGAAGGTAGCCAATAAAACTTTAAAAAGGAACAAGGAACGGGACGCGAAACTTCACAATATAAAACTACGAAACAAGTAATGGTAGACCTATTCACAAAAGCTACACAACGGAATATGACGCGATGCAAAGGCTACACAATAGTATACATGATACAATAGCTGCACAATGTACAAGAGATCATTCAAAAGCTGCAATATGGTACAACAGTAAAAATAACGAGGGCT